>NC_041396.2:27137673-27437673 GCF_900747795.2 Erpetoichthys calabaricus | reverse complement strand
TCCACAAGATCCTGGAAACATTCCTTTCTCATCCATGTTGACCTGACTACATCATGCAGTTTCTTTAAATTTGTCAGCTGCACATTCATACTGCAAACTTTCCATCCTATCATATCCCAAAGGTGTTCTATTCAATTCAGATCTGACTGGGAAGAAGAACACTGAAGTCATTATCATGTTCATAAAACCAGATCGAGATGACATTTTCTTTATGACATGGTGCATTGTCATGCTAGAATTAGCCCTTAGAAGACGGGTAAATTGTGGCCTTTAAGAAATGCACATAGTCAGCAACAGTACTCAAATAGGCTGTGGCATTCAAGTGACGATTGATTGGTGTTAATGGCCCAAAGTGTGCAAAGAAAACATTCCACACACCTTTACAGGACACCCACCAGCTTGGACTGTTGACACAAGGGAAGTTGGGTGCATGGATTCATGCTGGTGCCAAACTCTGACCCTACCATCTGTGTGCCTCAGCAGAAATTGAGATTCGTCAGACTAGGGTATGTCTCGATGCATGCTCAATAATCCAGGTAAGGAAATTCTAGAAAGTTGATTCTGTTCATCTGGACATAGTTTTTTTCCGTGGGAGATACGTTACATCACTCATCCAAGTGACTTCTTCAGTCTCAGTTGACTGCAGGTTTCTCCAACCTTATAAACAGTACCTTTGCATAATGACCACGACTAGCACCATTGACTAACAATGGGCCATGTGATCGATGATATGTAAATTGTCCATTGATCAATGGGCATGACAACCATTCACAGAGAGTTGGGGAATGGCTGCAATCACAGCATTGTAAGATGGAGAAAGATGTACCCTTAGGCCTCCTCCTCGGTTCAGACATGGTTGTTCCTTTTTCATGTAAATGGCCTGCTTGATTCCTCGCTCAAACCAGCATTCCTCCCTGTCCAGGATGTGCACATCTTCATCACTGAAAGAGTGACCACTGTCCTATAGATGTAAATAGACTGCGGAGTCCTGGCCTGACAAGGTAACTCTTCTGTGTTGTGCCATCTGCTTCGCCAATGGTTGTTTGGTTTCCCTGATTCATAATTGTACTGCAGTCCTCTTGGCACTTAACTGCGTAAACTATATTACTCTGTCTGTGTCGCAGCACCCGATCCTTGGGGTGTTTTGAGGTTTGAAAGCCACAGAGACCTAGGGCCTCGTGTATAATGCCGTGCGTAGAACTCACACTATAACGTGGCGTAAGCACAAAAGCGGGATTGTCCGTACGCACAGAAAAATCCAGATGCAGTAATCTGTGCGTAAGCAAACTTTCACGTTCTTCCACTACATAAATCCCGATCAGCGTGAAAAGTAACGCACGTGCACGCGCCTTCTATCCCGCCCCAACTCCTCCCAGAATTATGCCAGAATTACGCCTCTTTGAATATGCAAATCGATATAAATAGCCTTCTGTGAAAAGACAATGGGAAAAGCACGGGGGAAAATATAAGAATTTTAGCGAATACCAAGTGGAGACAAAGGAAAAACGTACTATTTGTTGGTTTAAACGGTGGTATAATCAACAAAAGAAAGTTGATCGAGTGACATAGCGTGTCGGAGAAACTCGAAAGCTCAAGTTCACAAAGTCGCACAGTGCCCAAAATAAAAAAGAAGTTGTCACATATCAAAGTCGGCATGAAAAGGTGACTCGTAGTGGACCGTCTGAGTGTCATATGAAAGCTTATTAGGGTACAGAGAAAAAAAATAGGAACACAGTGGGAAAAAAGCACGAAATGTCAACTTTAATCTCGAAATTTCCACTTTAATCACATAGTTTATTTTGTCATTAAAGTAGAACATCATAAACTTCATCTTAAAATCGTTTATTTTACTAGTTTCTCAAATCCCATCGTAACTAAAGTAGCACGTTAAATGCTTTGTTCTGTGTTTGATCTTCTATGTGCTCAATGTGTGTGAATCACTACGTGCTTCCGTTCTTTCTCTTTCTCCGACAGGACACAGAATCTATTATATTTGTGATTTTACAGCTCTCTGAATAATTAAAATACTGAGATGTATACATGATATCTTTTTCATGATGATAGGAATGAAAGCATGTTATTAAACATGGGAACACGGTGGCACAGTGATTGTTCATATCTCACGCAAGAGGCTTGATGCGCCATGCGCGACCTTCGATGAAATAATTTATTACAGAAGTGCTGTCTCTTTCAAACGTACTAACCTCCAATTCCTGTCCTTACTTTTCTTTCTGCAAATACCCAATCGCCACACAATCAGCTCTGTAATAGACGTTAAGCCATCTGTAAGCTTAGAACGCCGACTCTTCAAAACTTTTAAGAAACATTAAAATATCTTCATAGTACATGTTTAATTATTCTATCCGTCTATCCTTCCAGTGTCGCGTCAGCACCAGCAAGAATACAACGCAAGGCAGGAGCTATCCGTGAACTAGCTAGCGCTGCGGCACTGTGTCCTCACATGTTTAATTATTAACAATACAGATTATTTAAATGAAGTTAAAGTTTTATGTGTATACTATAAGTAACATATTTTGCTGCATTTCATCTTAAAAATGATATCGTCATCATACGCGCTTTATAAAGTGGCAAAATTTTGTGCAATATTATAACTGTAGTGCAAGTTTACATTGGGGTAATTGTACTTATAAGTACAAACAGTTCTACAAGGAGCACTTGATTGAGTGCGTTTATAGTTCTTGGGATGAAACTGTTTCTGAAATGCGAGGTCCATACAAGAAAGGCTTTGACATGTTTTGCCGTGGCTAAGGCAGCATGTGCTTGAAATTGTATACCGATAATTCTCTTTCTGATCAGCTGCTGCTGCGATTCCTCACTCAGATACAGTGATATAAATACTCCGTGTGGTGCAGTGAGAGTAATATGGAAAAAGATGATCCGCTGTGGCAACCCTTAACAACGCTAAAGCAGTTATGGTAATTGGAATACTATGGCTATTCCCTGGACCATTATATTGCTACAGGTTAACTACAATCAGATGCATTACACTAATAAACAATATGCAGTTAATTTCAGTGTATTTATAAAGCTGCATCAGGAATGTGGGTCTAAGAAAGAAAGGGTAACCACACAGGAACAGTAGCACTGCTTAGATGCTGGGTGCCACCAGTCTGCAAAACTGAGCGGAGAAATTGCATGCGCCAGGGTATGAGGTACCGTGGAAATGTGCGTGGCTTTACGCCAAGTTTAGGTTTTATACATTGCGATTTGAGCGTGGAAATGTTCGTACACAACATTTCTGTGCGTACACACCGTTTATACATGAGGCCCCTGGTGTTTTGAAAAAATGCGTCTCAGCTGTTCCGATACACCTGACACATAAGGCATCACCAAAGGTTTTTGCTTAGGCAGCGGTTGTCCTTCCTCTCTCCTGGATTGCTTAGAGCATTCTTTAGGTGTTTTCCCTGCTTTGTCAAAAGTCCAGCTGGGATAACCACATTTACTCAGGGCCTTTTTGATGTTCTTCTGCTTCCTGGCCACTGTGTCTGTGGTTATGGTGTTTGCTCTGTGTTGTAGAGTCCTGATGACATCTATTTTGTGCTCTAGTGGATGGTGAGAATCAAACCTTAAATACTGATCTGTATGCATTGGTTTATGGTACACATCAACTTTCAAATGTCCCCCATTGCTGATGGCAATTTCACAATCTAAGACCATCTCTGAACCGAGGAGGGGGCCTGAGGGTACATCTTTCACTGTCTTACAATGCTGTGATTGCAGCCATTCCCCAACTCTCTGTGAATGGTACTCATGTACAATTTGCATATTATTGATCACACGGCCCATTGTTAGTCAATGGTGCTAGTCACGGTCATTATGCAAAGGTACTGTTTATAAGGTTGGAGAAACATGCAGTTAGCTGAGACTGAAGAAGTCACTTGGATGAGTGATGTAACGTATCTCCCGTGGGAAAAAAACTATGTCCAGATGAACAGAATCAACTTTCTAGAACAGATCAGGGTATGTTTCTCCAGTCTTTTACTGTCCAGTTTTGGGGAGCTTCATAGTACAGGCTTAGCTTTCTGTTTCTGATGACAGGAGTGGAACCTGACTTTAGTTTGCTGCTGTTGTAACCAATCTGCCTCAGGGTTTGATGTATTTTCTGAGATGTTTTTCTGCTCACCACAGTTGCATGGAATGGTTACTTGAATTACTGTAGCCTTTCTGTCAGCTCGACCAGATCAGACGGAGTCAGTCCTCAAGGCCTTAAGGCCTATGGTGACCAACTTTGTAGTGTCCTTTGTCACCTGTTCATTGAAGACTGGATGCACCAATGTATGCTGCACAGTTTATTGTCTTACATCAGCTACCTGCTTTTATTCATCAGACATTCCCACCCTCTTTATGTGTGTGACACTGAAGCCTGTGGGAGTCTTAATCTGGTAATTCTAGAACTCATTTTGTCAATTACATAGTAGAGAAGAGTTAATACATGTCATTCATTATATACCCATCTTTTCCTAATTACCAGATTAATCCAACAGTCATCAAAGCATTTAAAATGTCAGCAGCATTTTTTAATTTGCACTCTCTGAACTGGGTGGCCAAGTGATTTCTGATGTACAAACACTGACTTTGCTTCTTTTTACTGAAGAAGTTAATGGTTAAATGTATATTAATCTGTATTTTTCTATTTCTAATATTATGCAATATAAATATTTCCATGCATCGCTTGTCTTTTCTGTGGCATTGATTTATATATGTATTTGATTCAGTATCACACTATACTTCTGTCCAAATATAAATATATAGCAACATTTTCTAATGGCATAGTTTTGTTTTTTCATGTTTGTCTTTCTGATGCGTGCAGAATTAATTTTGTAACATTACCCACCATACTAAGTCTGTTAGACCAGCTCACGGGGTGGTCTAAGTTAGTATGCAATTTTGTTTGCCATATCTGACTCCAAGACGTCAATTGCAACTACACTTAGTTTTAGTCTTAGTCTGCTGTTAGTCTGCACCTCTGGAGCACACGGCTATGCTGCTAATCCACAAAGTTATTTTTGTTACCATAAATACATACTAAGACCAGATCAGCTCAGGATCATCCCCAGTTAAGTGCGCACTGCACCCACTAAGTTCAAGTCAGTGATTGTTGTCTACAGAGCAGTCAGTGGCTCAGCACCTCCTTATTTGCTTCTTCCCCAAACTTAGGTCTGTTAAGGATACCACCTCCACATGGCACCACATTTCGATCCAGATTGTTCATGTGTATCCCCTGGCTGGTGGACTGAGCTGCCCACTTTCATCTGATCAGCTCACTCACTCAGTGTGTTAAAGAAACCTTTGAAGAACCTTTCTTGTTTTGTAAATATTTTCTTATTTACTAGTAGTTTTTGATGCACAGTTCTTTTTGTATTTAAGATAACCTTAATGTGTCTTCTGCTTTTGTTAGTTTTAATGGTTGGTTACTTTTAAGGCTAACAGAATTTTTGTAACCTAGTCTTGTAACTGATGTTGTCTCAATTGTGTTGACCTCATTTGTAAGTCTTTTGGAATAAAGGTGTCTGCTAAATGAACAAATGTAAATGTTAGGAGACAGTCTAAAAAACAGTGACACAAATATGATGAGAAGAAGAAAGAAGCTATGGACATTATTAAACATTCAAAAATCCCATTAATATTAGACGTATGTGGACATTTCGCGACATAATGATTCTCAGACCTGTACAACATTAATACACTGTACATCAGATACTCAGAACATTCCTGAAAAGCCGGTAGGACACAAGCAGATACTTGTCTTCTGCCATCTGCTGGAATATCTGCGTACTACAGGCAAAGGAAGGCATTTAAATGCTACAGTATTTTGAAAATGAGTCGCCTCGATGTGAAGACGCAGACACAACTTTTGTGGAAATCTTTGCTCCATTTGAAAAAGTTACAGGTAGAATAATAATTTTATTGTTACTGATATTTCAAGATGAATGTTTAGTGGCTGTGTTTTAGTTTGGGAAAATGGTTCAAAGGTTTTAACAGAAAATAAGCAGGCAAGAATCAGAGAGGAAAGGTCCAATACTTCAATTGTTTACTTGTTCAAATATAATATCAGTTACATACAATATAATAGCAATATACATGCAGATATAGGAATTGTACTATTGACTTACAGTAATATATATAAAGATATATGATTTATACTATTAACTTACAGTAATACAGATATGTGAATTATACTATACTTACAGTAATATCAAAAGACCCAGAGCCATCATCCTAGACCAGTAGACTGAGGGAGCCCGCGTGTCAGTCTCGTCAGAGGATCAACTCGTGAGCCTGGTCCAATACCGGGCGGTGTGCACGTTCCCCACGGTTGAGCTTCCGAAGAAACTGAGGGCGGAACCTTCCCTTATATACTAATTGAGTGTCCTTACCCAAAATGGCTTACGTGTAAGCAGTGTATACAGAAGTGATCAGTTTCTGCACACCTTCTTCCCACGGGACATCTTATTGTTTTTCTTCTACTTGGCCCTCACTGAGATGGTGCCTAGTATCAGAAGACACACAATAACAAGCGTTGCTTGCAATGAAGCCCCTCGAAGTGAAAAACAAGTACATGGCCTTGACTGTATTCCCATAACATTCTGAAACTCTTTATGAGAAGCAAGTTTTTGCACATTCTTTCGCTATCATCCCAAACATTCCAATCTTTGTAGCTGGTTTTGCACTGAAGCGACCAACCCCCCCTCTTACTCCTTTATTTCATCCCTTCTCCTGTTACAGAGAAAACCTTTTTTATTACAATCGGTCCCTCGCTCAGCGCAAAATCAGCAACCTTGTCTGTTGTGCTCTATTATTAATTCGTTTTAAAACACAAAACACATAGCAATTGAATATAGTCATTAAAGCAATAATAATAATAAGCAGCACCAAAGGGTATCCGTGTGCAACAACAGGTAAAATGTGATATCTACACAAGGTTATCATAGTGGTAACATTATATTGAAACCAATACCCATTACATATTGTATCATTACACCTAATATATTCAGGTTTAACCGTTAACCATAAGCTACTGCTAATGTTCCATATATCTTGCCATATTTGCATATTATTAGTCCTTAAAGCCATTTGCATGTTATTTTTCTGTATCTGTGCTTGTAATATGTTAAAAGTGCATACAGTCCAGTTCATGAAAGTTGACACATTTAGCCATCGAGTGTCATTGCTAGCCGTGATTATCCAATCTGAAGCGCGTTGTTCCCAGTTTACTGTTTGCTGATGAGAGACCATGGACTGAGGTAACCACCTAGCCATTTGGTCTGCCACTTTGTGAGTATGTCGTCCCACATTCTCAAGCTTGTTTGCAGTTATTTCATTATCTACGGTGTTTAAAGTTCCTAGGGTGGTGCCAACCCCTCCTAAGAAAGTGTCATACCATGCCCGTTTAGCACGCTTACACTGTGGCAACAGTGGAAACGTCACTTGCCATGTAACCTTAGTCCTTTTTGCTGTCGTAGAAACAAGTTTACATGTGTCAATTATTGGTTCTACATGTGACTGTCTCGTTATGGGGGTTCTAGCCCACACGGCTATAGCAAGCATTGGTATAGTCCTGTTAATAATTTCAGTTGCATTGATCCAGCCAATGGGCCCAGTCTTATTAGAGGTGTATTCGCTTGATGTTGCATTGTCCTCGCACTGTACCTTGGAGCCGTTCCAGGGCCCCATACACCAAGTTACTTTCGACGTCCAGGTAATATTTAAGTTTTCAGAGCACTCAATCAGATACCTCTGTGGTTTTACCCCTGGCACCTTCAAGTTCGAGGAGTAGATGGTGCACCCATCACCAGTCATAATTGTAAGGACATTGCAAGACTGATTCTCCGGACACGTCGTGTTCTCCTGCCGTCTAGATTTAGTGGAATTGTTCCACCACCATCGGACCGGAGTCGTCTCCGTTGCCTCGCCTCCTAATGTGGTGGCTCCTACTTCATTCAGAACACCCCCAATTCTGTAAAACAAGAGCACAGCATGTTGCACCCACTCCTCACTCCCGTCTATAGCAGTGTTTTACAGGAACATTTACCCATGCTTCTTCTCCATTGTATAGAACAGTTACAATCAAATCCTGTCCCATTGCGATGATTTCTGCCGGGCGGGGTGGTTCATGGGGTTGTTTAACCCACACCTTCACCCCGTTAACCAATTTAGGAGCATCTGTTGATCCAAATCCCCCCACATTCCGGCCAGTCTTAACTACTGGTGCAGTACTTTCCTGCACTTTTCCCATGTGAACTGGTATTATTAACAAGTGCGCTATTCGATCTCCCTTAGTCAATTTGATTGGATGCCCCATTGAGGATTGTAACAGAACTTTGACGGTCCCTTGGTAATCTGCGTAGATTACGCCTGCTAGCACAGTGACTCCCTTTAGCGCCAGACTTGATCTTGGGCATACATGCCCGTAGTGTCCCTTCGGGATTTTCACCCCTTTGTTTTACATGCTGAGCTCCAAAAACTGGATGGTAAGCCACTGCCTTTCATTTACTTATTCCCCAATATGAATGTGCTGCTTGAAACACCAATAAGTTTTTTCATTCCAACTAACTGCTAAAATGGCCATTCCATTAATTCAAATGCAGTACTTTCAAAAGCTTTCATATACAAACACGTGCTTTGCTTTCATCTCCTCGATTTCTTTCTTTAATTCACTTAGTTTTCAGTCACATTATTCAACTCATGCCCTGCAGTCTACAATGGCTATACAAATCCACCAGTTTCTCCACATTCAATGTCTAAATCAAATCTTATCTTAGCACTGGTTACTTTTACAAAAAGTTATGAATTAACTATTGGTATAACATTTTTAAACCTCAGAATTATACAGAGAATGCAGTGCAGTAGAGAATAAATGGAAGAAAACATTCTTACTCTTTTCCTTTTCTTTCAGTTCTCTGTTTTCACTTGCAGTTTGGCATTGGTTGTTTTTATACTGCCACATGCCATTTTTCATACCAATTATTGCATTTAAACAAATGCACACCATATTGTCACTTACACTTTTCTTCATTACTACATACAAGTAACCCTCACATTATAGCAGCTTTACTTGTAAACTGACGTCTCCAATATACATATTGTTTTCTCTGCAGCAACAATCAACACAGGGGCTTTGAAAGGAGTGCTCCCAATAACCAGCTTAAGTTCTACTGCTGTTCCTCAGGGTCAAAAGACCCCGAAATCAAAGCACACACTTTAACACTGAGCGGTCGTTGTTTAATCCGTATGGCATTCTCCTTATGCATCGCTACGTGTACTGCTAGCTGCTCGTGACTTTTTAGCCAGGTATTACTCCTCTCTCTTGCTTTCCCATCTATTTGCTTTATAATTATTAACCATACACAATCTGTCTAACCAGCAGAAAAGTTTAGGTTTTCTGTTTTAGCCGCCTTTGCCTCCACTTGATGCAGAGACGGCTTATCTGCGTCTTTGACTAGCGCAGCTGCTGCAGCTGACTCCGCCCTCCTCGAGGAAAGCACAACGGCCTCCGATTCGACTCTCTTTATTGCTACTGCTACAGTTAACGTTGCCGTTAAAGTTTCTGTTGCAACTACTGCTGTCTCCATTTTTAGCGAAGAAAACACAGCTGTAAAAGTTGATTCTACCGTACACCTAAAAAACTTCAGAAATGCTGTTGATGCACGCTGACATTTGCAGGCTGTATGCCAGCATGCGATTACAGCATATTTGCCACCTGTGGACGATCCATCCCTATTATATACTCTTTCACTGGGGTGATTAGTACGGGGTAGGGTCTCACGGGCAACTGACCAATTTGTAACATCACCGTCACCTGAGTGGCAGGGATGTCCGTTCCCCCAATCCCCTGCACTGTCAATCGTTTCCCCTTGAATTTAGATGGATTCCCATATATTAAAGTGGCCTCCGCACCCGTATCGATGAGAGCCTTTACTATTTGTTTGTTTTTAGTTTCCCAATGTATCGTTACCGGTACAAAAGGTCGAATGTCCGCATCATGCCAATTTAGGGCTCTCACCTGTGCTTGGCCCCATCCCTAACAATCTCGTGCTGCGCGTTCTAATTCTTCAACGGGATATAAAGTCCTTCCTTTATTTTTCCCTTTCCCTTTAGCTTTTTTCCCTCCTTTCTTATGCTTACTCTTGCGTCGGTTTTTCTCCCTATCTTCCTCCTCCTCTTCCTCCGAGGAGCTCTCGGAAGATGAAGAGGGGCCAGTTTCATCACGCTTTTTGCTCAATTTCTCCCACTCGGCAAAAGTAAAAACTTCGTCATGCTTTTTACTTAATTTTTCCCATTCAGCGAAGGTAAGAAGTGAATGTACTTCTGCCTTTGCTACTCGTTTCTTTATTCCACCAGACTTATCTATAAGTCCTTTTTTCTTTGCCCTGTCCAGGAGCAGTCCTGTAGGCTGTCCATCTATCTCCTCCTTAGGGACCTTAGCATTAATTAACGCTCCCCATAACTCCTTTCTATTCACTCCCCCTGTTCTATAGGCGCTATTCCTTGATGTAGCCCCAGTCGGTTGTGTTGCAGCTGTCCCTGGCGGGGCTCCTCCCCACTCTCCCAGGTCACCTAAATCCCGTAATTTAGCTACAACTTCCCCCACTCCTGCACCTACCTCATTCAGTAAAAGAGTCATTATTATTCCTTTCAAGTTAGCAGGGGCTGTTTTTATTAGGATGGTCCTGGCTATAGATGTAAATGGGAACACATCTAACTGATCCGCTTGGCCCGCTACCACGGCGTCCCTCATTACCAATTCTCTAACCACTCGAATTGCCTGCTGCAAAGTCGTCCATGGTTTTACTTCAGGCCAATTCTGTGGGTGTGGATATATTTCAAATGCTGCGTTCGCCGCCAGCGCCAGCAACGTGCTTTCCCCTTCTAACTTAGTCAATTCTTGTCTCATTGCTTGTTTAAAACGGGAATCGACAGCATAATCTGTAAATTCAGTACCATCCCCCTTATCCAGTGACACGTGCCCGGCTCCTGCATCATGCAAGCGTACGAGCCATGTGTCTACTGGCTCATTTCGCCCTTGTGCATAACGTGATCTAAATCCTTCCCTTTCTTGTGCAGTATAATCTTCGAAAACATCTCCCCTCCTAACATTACCCTGTGCATCAGCATAAAGTCTGCGACGCATCACGGGTTTAGCCTGTAGAGGCAGAGGGTCAATTACCGACCCTGCATCGGGTCCGTCATCATCCTCATAATCATCATCCCAAATGTTACCGTCCCATTTTTCAGGATCCCACTCATGGATGTTAACTGCTGCTACAAACGCTTTGATCTTCGCAACATCCGGTCTACGCTTCTTTTTCGCATTCACCTTGGCTATGCAAAAGGCTGCCTTTTCCAACATCCCCTCGGCTCTCTGTACCCGCGGCAATAATACAGCTACCTGGGATTCGGCCATTGAGGCCCGCCCTAAAGCATCCGCCAAGTCCATTTGCATTTTCTTAATCTCCCTTTCTTTTTCGTCTACCAGACTATCCAGACTTCTAACCGCAGTTAGCAAAACCCACCCCCGCGTCTGCAAGCCCGTTATGGGTTCCTTTACAGACACCTGACATTTCTTAAACATCTCTGATTTCCTTTGCCTCACTTAATAATTCAATATTTTACCAAATTCCCCAAAATCCTGCAGCGACTACGCCAAAATGTTTTAGTTTGGGAAAATGGTTCAAAGGTTTTAACAGAAAATAAGCAGGCAAGAATCAGAGAGGAAAGGTCCAATACTTCAATTGTTTACTTGTTCAAATATAATATCAGTTACATACAATATAATAGCAATATACATGCAGATATAGGAATTGTACTATTGACTTACAGTAATATATATAAAGATATATGATTTATACTATTAACTTACAGTAATACAGATATGTGAATTATACTATACTTACAGTAATATCAAAAGACCCAGAGCCATCATCCTAGACCAGTAGACTGAGGGAGCCCGCGTGTCAGTCTCGTCAGAGGATCAACTCGTGAGCCTGGTCCAATACCGGGCGGTGTGCACGTTCCCCACGGTTGAGCTTCCGAAGAAACTGAGGGCGGAACCTTCCCTTATATACTAATTGAGTGTCCTTACCCAAAATGGCTTACGTGTAAGCAGTGTATACAGAAGTGATCAGTTTCTGCACACCTTCTTCCCACGGGACATCTTATTGTTTTTCTTCTACTTGGCCCTCACTGAGATGGTGCCTAGTATCAGAAGACACACAATAACAAGCGTTGCTTGCAATGAAGCCCCTCGAAGTGAAAAACAAGTACATGGCCTTGACTGTATTCCCATAACATTCTGAAACTCTTTATGAGAAGCAAGTTTTTGCACATTCTTTCGCTATCATCCCAAACATTCCAATCTTTGTAGCTGGTTTTGCACTGAAGCGACCAACCCCCCCTCTTACTCCTTTATTTCATCCCTTCTCCTGTTACAGAGAAAACCTTTTTTATTACAGGCTGGAAACTACTTATAAATGTTTATTATTTTGTACTAGAATTTATAGTAAAATCGTTTTGAAATTGTGTGTCTCTGCTATGATACTACAAGTATATGATACTTTAGCCATAAATCCCTCAATTGACATGATTCAATATATAGTATATTTACAACAATGTATATTAAAGTTTTGATTATTAAATTATTGATTGAAATGTAATTTTAGGATATATTTATAGAAGAAATAGTAACATATGAATTTTCTATATATGCAACCAGTTTATGATAGTCAGTTGAATGTCGTAGTGGCTCACTTGCTAATATTTTTCTCATCAACTTTCAATAATTTGTATTTTTCAAAAATCAATTTCTTTTTGCATTGTGCCCATAAAATCCCCACCATCACCCCCCAAAATTTTTTGTGGACGTTTTAGGCTCCTCTGATACTGAAAACATTGATATCTCGATGATGGGTGTGTATATATGTGCGTGTGTAGGTGTGTGTCTGTCTGTCTGTCTGTCTGTCTGTGTGTCACAGTTTCTTGATGACGGTCTAGAGCTGAAACGACTGGGCTGAAAAAAAGCAAACTCAAAACTTAAGCCTGTTATGAAATGACAATGTGCTGATTAGTTTTTGAGCCAAATCGTACAAGAGAAAAAGGCTCCCTACAGTTGCCTTGCCACAAACACTGTAATTCTGCAATTAATTATGAATTAGTCACATCAATTTCTATCATAATGACCTATTTTATGATCAGAAAGATCATCATCAGAGTGGTAAATAATTACTGAAATTTTATAGAATAGTTTTGGGTAACTTGGTTCCTAGGGCGCAAAGTCCACTGACACTCATATCCAAATTTTTAATCAGACATTCAGAGAATACAATAATTTTATTTTGGTGTATAATTTTAGATTGCAAAAATTACAGTATTGAAGATGCCTTGAACTTCATTGCAGATTGCAGTTCAAGTCACAAGGAACAGTTATGGGAAGATGAGGATGATGATAATGATGACGAATGGACTCCTAATGCAATGCTTGCAGAGGGAAGCTCAACTAGTAATGATGACGAAGAGCTGCAAGATGAACTGTAAGATGAAAGCGTAGACCAGACAAGAACAGAAGTAGTGGGCCCAAAAACACCAAATGATTCAGCAAAGGGCAAAGACAAAATAAAAGAGTACATTGAGTTTTATGAATGCGTTGATGAAGCCCGAGAACATAGATCAGACTGGACACCATATATGTATTTCAGACATTTTGTTACTGATGAAATATTATGTCAAACTGTAGAACATGCAAACTTGTACAGTGTAAAGAAAAAGGGAAAGTCAGCAGAAACAACTGTCAAAGAAATAATGGTTCCCAGAGTAGCCATTGTTTAGAATTACAATAAATTCATGGGATATGTTAACTTCCTTGATATGTTGTCTGAACTTTACAAGTTCAGCTTCAAACTACGAAGATGGTGCATGTACATTTGGTGGCACACTATCACAGTGGCAGTCATCAATGCATGGAACCTCTACAGAAGAGTCCAGAAGAAACTGGAGCCTTCAAAGAAACCCATGGCTCTGCAAAGGTTTCAGGATTCCATTGGCATTTCTCTTACAAGCCCAGGAAATGCCAAAATCAAGTGTGGCAGACCACTATCCTCTCCAGAAACAGAAGCGACACCACCCAGCTAAAAAAAATTCTAAAAATTTCCCTTAAAACAAACAAACAAAAAAAAAAACCTAGCAATTTGAAATGTTCAAAATCCTGTTCAACATGTATGCTTTTGTTTCTTAAAAAAACAAGTTATCAATAATTTCACATAAATACCTTGTGGATCGAAAAATGATACAAAAAATGATCATTTATGCAAATTATGTTTTTTATTTTATTTGCATATTTTTCCAAATAATGTCAATAAACAGGTCAGTTTCAAAAAACTAGAATTTTCTGGCTATTTGTTATATGTCATTGTATGTTATTGTATGTCATGCTTGGGTTCCGCAAAGAAATCATGTATAACTGGTTTACATTCTGCCAAAAAAATGTTTTGTTTTGTTTTTGTTTCTGAAGCATTTGGAAGCTTGTAGAATTGCTTCTGTAAGTGTACTGGGAACGCTGTCATGCAAGATTTTGATTCCTGAATACCTTCAGGTGTATCTTTTGGATTTGGACCTGCTGATCACAAATATCACTTTTAACTTTTGTCATTGGGTACAATATATTTACCATCATCTATTTCTGTGATTTACTCCCATATTATTAGTATACATACACAGTACAAAAACTACAACTGTAACGTCTGTGGTGATCTAAACGAAGAGGCACCGCTACTAGGAATGCACCTTGGATATACAGGAATGGGACAGCTGTGCTAAAGAGTCTCATGGCATTAAAAAGAGCTGGCCACTCTATAAGCATTTGGTTCCGGGATAGAGAAGTGTGCCACATAAACCACTTGTTGACTCAAAAAAGATATTTTGCCACCTCATCATGTAAAACTTGGGCTGATGAGAAATTTTGTGAAATTGATAGATAAGATGAAGGATTTCTGTATCTGGGACAGATGTTTCTACACATATTTGATGCTAAGGTTAAGGAAGGCATTTTTGTTGGTCTACAAATCAGACACATCATCAGTGACAAGCGAAGAAGATCTGCTAGAGGGGTCAGAGGAAATCACATAGAAGGGATACAAGGATGTCCACTTCAAACATGGAGTATTTCTGTTAGTTCTCTTTGTGCTCCATTATGGCAGACCCAGTGCCAGTGGCCCTCTGCTCCCCTGCTAGTTGTATTGTTACTGAATGCTAAAAGTATACACTTTGTTTCCACTTTATTAGGGGAAACTGCTTTTTCATTAAATAGTGACATTATCACATTTCCAGATGAGTCTATGTAAAACAGATGAGAATGTGCCAACTGTTTTGTCAAGAGCTGAAAAAATGGTAGTGCGGTGCAGTGCTGCACAGGACATCAGAGGTATGGTTTCTTTGTGTCTTTGTGGATCTTCCCTGGATACTCCGGCTTTCCTCTTAGCTCTTCAAAGATCTGTATGTTAGGTAAAGTGTATGCATGTGGACAATATCATGGGCTTGGTCATCATTCAGGATTGTCTCCTAACATGACATGTGCAAACTGCTCTCAGGATAGGCTCCATCCCCCTGTGACCCTAACTTGAATGAAGTACACTTGGATATTGAGTTTCATGTTATGGTACTTCACATCACATGTAAGATACATATGTGCTAGGGAAGGAGAATTCATCAACAAATACATCTAAACAAAGTCTGGTGTGGTGTGGCTTCATATGACCAACCTTGTGGGTTTTCTTATCAATATTTTAAGATTGACATTAGGTAGAGGAATATGGTAAAGAGGGAATATGAAATGATGGCAGTAGAAAAGATACAATACAAACTGGAATATATCAGGGAAATTATTTTTTATATATTTTGATAGTTGATGAACTCCAACAGGAAGAGATGAAGGCAAAGTGATTGAATTCTTTTCTTCCTGAGAATTAAGAACCTGAGTTGACTTAAGGACCTGACTTGAGCTTGCCTGTTAACTATGGGATCTTCAGGTGCTACGTCCTCCTCACATCCTAAAGTTTGTGTACAGTAGGACAATTAGACCCCAAATGAATGGATCTAGCCTTACATCTCATTCAGGGTTGGTTTCTCCCATGCATCTGTTCTGGCCGAAGTAGACTCCATCTTACCACAACTTTGTACTAAGAAAAACTCATTTCCAAAATTAATGAGTTCATTAATGATATATTTTAGATTTTTGACATAATTGTTCTTACTTTTATTAACAGATGGACTGATGGTTGCCACCATGAGCATGATCTGGATGAAAAAGGTGGTGTCCCTTGGACTTCTGCAAGGTATAAAATGGCAGCCTGAATACTACATGGATGCCCTGCAGGCCACTGGTTTCAGAGATGTGCGTATGGAGGAGATGGAAGACAAAGGGTTCAAGTTTAATGCCATTTTTGCTACAGCATCCAAATAAGGCTCAACACTGCTATTAAATCACCTTTGATGATTGAAATATCTTACTTATAGTTGGGGTTTTCTTTTTGGTTTGGTAAATTCAACATAATGTCTATTGTTTATATAATTGTGAAAAATACAAAAAAAAGTTTAAATTTTTCCTTGTTGACAGAAATTCAGAAATGTATTGCAAATAAATAAATAAAAATAGAACTGAAATATGATTAACTGGAATATTAAAGAGAAAAGGAAAAATCTATTGGAATGTAGAGTGCCTATAAAAACTATTAACATTTTATTATTATGCAACATTGAATCATGGTGGATTTAATTTGGCTTTTTTGACATTTATCAGAATATTGTCAGAATGAAAATAGATCTCTGCAAAGTGGTCTAAACTGATCACAAATATAAAACATAAATTGATTTATCATGTGAGTATTCAGCCCCTTCAGATTAGTATTCAGTAGATGCACTTTTGGCAGCCATGACAGCCTTCAGTCTGTGTGCTCAGGTCTCTTTCTAGCAGCCTTGCACATATGGACACTGTTGTCCTCATTTGTCTTTAGAAAAATGGTCAAGCTCTGACAGGTTACATGGTGATTATGAGTAAACAGCCTTTATCAGATCCAGCTACAACTTGATTGAAATCTGGACTGTGAATTGACCACTCCAAGACAATAACATTTACATATTAAAGCCATTCCTTTGTAGCCTTGGCTTTATGTTTGTGGTTGTTGTCTTGCTGAAAAACAAATCCTCTCACAAGGTGTTAGTTTCATATAGACTGCATCATGTTTTTCTCCAGGATTTCCATGTGTTTTGCTTCATTCACTTCCTTGTCTACTCTGAGAAGCCTCCCAGGACCTTCTGCAGAAAGGATGCAGAGAAGCATCCCCACATCATGTTTTATGGTGGGGATGGTGTCTTTTTGATAATGTGTAGTGTTGACATGGCGTTTAGTCTAATGGCCAAAAAGTTCATTTTTGGTCTCACCAGACAATAAACCTTCATCCTGACTTCAGTGTCATCCATCTGTCTTTTTCCAAGATGTCATGTGTGTTTTTTGTCTTTGCCACTCTCTCATAAAGCTGTGATTGGTGAAGCACCCGGGCATCAGTTGTTGCCTGGACAATCTCTCCAGTCTCACAACACTGTAGCTTATCACTTCTTCAGACTCCACCTACGTCGCTTGGTGACCTCCGTTACTTGTCTTCTTCTTGCACCATCACTCAGTTTTTGTAGACAGTCTACTCCAGCAGATTTACAGCTGTGCCATACTCTTTCCATTTCTTACAGATTCATGTAACTGAACTCCAAATATATTCAGTGACTTGGATATTTTCTTGTCTACCTGACTTGTGCTTTACAGTCATATTTTCACAGATTTGCTGGAAGTGTTCTTTTGTCTTCATTATGTAGGTTAGGCCACCATTTGATTCTTCACAAACTGTCTCTTCTACATACAGAGACATTTATACTAAAATCCATTGAAACCCCAGACAGTTGGTGTCCAGTAGAGTACGCATGTGGTCAAGTAGTTTGTGTTTTATATTAGTAATAATATAGACCACTTTTCATAGATCTGTTTTCACTTTGACATTAAAGATTTTTTTTTCTGTTAATTAGTATCAAAAAAGCCACATTAAATCCATTGATGTTTAACAATAAAATGTGAAAACTTCCTGGGGTTGAATACTTTTTATAGACCCTGTTTAATGATTCATTATTGAACTCACATAATCCATATCATTATCGGGGATAATGAAAATAGTCTGATTTTTTTGATTGTCAAAAATATCAGGTTTAATTTAATGAGGGTATTTTAAAAAAAACTGCTGCTTCACAGCTCAAGGAGATGAGGTTTGAATCCCATCCTGACCACTTTGTGTGGGTTCAACAATGGATGGAGGAGTAAATAAAAACAATAATAGTTGCAATAAAAAAAACAAAATGTAAAAATAACCAAGACACCATTGGCTATTAGGTGATTCTTGAGATAAATGAGACTTTGGAACTTTGCGTAAATCAGGAATTAGAATACTTACTGAGTAACCATTGCAGGAAATGCATTTTTTCTTCTTTAGATAGATAGATAGATAGATAGATAGATAGATAGATAGATAGATAGATAGATAGATAGATAGATAGATAGATAGATAGATAGATAGATAGATAGATAGATAGATAGATAGATAGATAGATACTTTATTAATCCCAAGGGGAAATTCACACCATTGTGTACAGGCTAAAGGTTGTATCTCTTAATATTTTAGAGCTCTTTTTTTGCTGCCTTGCTCTTAAAGGAATACTCCACTCACAAATTATATTTTGATATACTGTATGTTACTTACACCATGTAGTTTATAGTAACAGCTGAGAAAAAAAAATGTTACATAGTCCAAACGTTCATTATCCATTCATAAGTTCAAAGCCTGCTATTAATAGTTACTTCCAAAAATCAGCAAAAATCATAAACAGGAAAGATGTGTGTTTTGCATGTTTTGAGAATATGAATGAAGGATGGACATTTGGATTACAATGGTCAACAAGCATTTCACTGCTGGGATTCTTTCACCCGTACTTTAACAAATTTCATTTGCCGAGTCCAAATCTGAAAACTGTTTTCGTTCAGCATGTCCAGTTTTTTAGTTATGATATTCCAGGTCTTGGACAACTAGGATGACTGGACGGTAAAGGCGGATAATGATTTTGATAAATACAAATAATTCTACTAGGGATGCCATTGAAATAAAAGAATTCACCACAAGTTACTAACGGCTGCGAGTTGTTTACTTTAATTTTTTTTTTTAATTTTATTTATTAATTTCATTGTAATCATTCCATACAAATAGATCAATTTATAACAAAAAAAAATATTGAAGACAAATCAAACCCCACCCCTGAGAAGAAGAGCTTAGCCAAAGGAGAATTGCTTAGGGCTTTTTAATAAGGCAACAATAAACAAAAGAAAGGGAGAAATATATATAGGTAAATAAAAAATGGAGAAGGGAAATAAATGCGGTAATAGTTATTTCTCTTATTCTAAAATAATATTGATTAGATCCTGCCAGGTTTTAAAAATATTCTGTACAGATCCTCTAACTGAGAATCTGATTTTTTCCAATTTCAAATAATATAAAACATCGGTTTTCCACTGACTTATCAGAGGAGAGTTAGGATTCTTCCAATTTAACAAAATAAGTCAGCGTGCCAAAAGTGTTGTGAATGCAATCACCGTTTGCTTGTCCTTCTCCACTTCAAGTCCGTCTAGAAGAACACCGAACACAGCTGTTAGTTGGTTAGGAGGGATTGTGATCCCAAGGCTGTCTGAAAGGCACTTAAAAATTTTAGTCCAAAATGATGTTAGTTTGGTGCAGGCCCAAAACATGTGACCCAGTGAGGCAGGAGCTTGGTTGCAGCATTCGCATGTTGGATCTTGCCCTGGAAACATTTTGGACAGATTTAAGCGAGACAGATGAGCTCGATATATAATTTTTAGTTGAATAATTCTATGCTTTGCTCATATGGAGCTCGAGTGAATTCTCTACTTTGCTACCTTCCACTCCTTTTCTGATATATTGATTAAGAGATCTTCCCAATGTCCTCTTGGGTCTTTGAAAGGTAGGTACTCTAATAAGATTTTATATAATGCGGAAATGGTGTTTAATTCCTCGAAAATGAGCAGTATTTTTTCCAGCATGGTGGAGGGTACGAGGTGAGGAAAATCGGGCAGTGTCTGTTTAACAAAATGTCTAATTTGAAGATAGTGAAAGAAATGTGTAGCTGGGAGGTTGAATTTGGAACGTAATTGTTCAAAAGATGCAAATATGTTGTCCATATAAAGATCTCTGAGAATTTTAATCCCAAAACCTTTCCAGATATTAAAAATTGGATATGTTGGTGAGGGTTGAAAGAGGTGGTTCTCTTGCAGAGGTGCCACGGATAAAAGATTTTCCATCTTAAAATGCTTTCTAAGTTGGTTCTATATTCTAAGTGAGTAAAGCACAATTGGGTTATTAGTATATTTGCGATAACTTTCATTTATTGGAGAGCAGAGCAGGGAGTATAAAGAAGTACTACAGGATTTTACTTCTATTGCGAACCAAGCCTGTGTATGTTCATTTTTTTGTGTCCAGATTTTTATGGCTTGTATGTTTGCAGCCCAGTAATAAAACTGAAAATTAGGTAAAGCCATGCCACCTTCTGCCTGAGGTCTTTGTAGGGTCGCTCTTCGGATACGTGGGTGTTTTGAGTTCCAAATGAATGAGGTTATTGTTGAATCTAATTGCTTAAAAAAATGATTTATTGATATATACTGTATTGGAATGTTTTGAAATAAAAAAAGAAGTTTAGGAAGGATATTCATCTTAACAATGTTAATTCTTCCGGCTAGAGTGAGATAAAGGGTTGACCATCTATGCAAGTCTTGCTTAATTTTTTCCATACAGACGGCAAAGTTTTGTTGATAAAGAGCTTTATGTTTACTTGTGATATTTACCCCTAGGTATTTAAACTGATCTGCTATGGTAAAAGGTAGGGTGTTCAATCTAATATTATATGCTTGTGAATTCACTGGAAAGAGTATACTTTTATTCAGATTAATTCTAAGACCAGATATCCTTTGAAATTCTGTGAGTGCTGTTAAAACTGCATGGACAGTGTTTTCTGGGTCTGATATATATATATAAAATCATATCATCTGCATATAGAGAAATTTTCTGTTCCAGTCTTTCTCTGACAATCCCCTTTATCTGATAAGAATTTCAGCAGTGAACTGCCAGTGGTTCAATGGCAATTGCAAACAGCAGTGGTGACCAGGGACATCCTTGTCTCGTACCATGTTCTAGCTTAAAGTAGTCTGAACAAATGTTGTTAATACAAACTGAAGCTTCTGGATTGGTATACAGTAATTTGATCCATGCACAAATATTTGGGCCAAACCCAAATTTCTCTAATGCATTGAAAAGGTAGTTCCATTCAATCATATCAAACGCTTTTTCTGCGTCTAATGATAGTAATATCTCTGGGGTGTTTGATTTTGCTGGTGAATATATAACATTAAACAAGCGTCAGAGATTGGAAGATAGGTGTCGGCCTTTAATAAATTCTGTTTGATCCTGTGATATTACAGAGGGCAGCACTTTCTCCATCCTTCTAGCTATAATTTTTGAGAGTATCTTAACATCATTATTCAGGAGTGATATTGGTCTGTGTGATGCACATTGTAACAAGTCCTTATTTTGTTTAGGAAAGACGGTGATTAATGCTTGACGAAATGTGTGAGGTAGTATTTGGTTGTCTCTAGCTTCTGTAAATGTTTCCAATAAGAGGGGAGCTAGCTGAGTGGAGAATTTCTTATAAAATTCTACAGGGTAACCATCAGGGCCTGCTGATTTCCCGCTTTGAAGTGACTTTATAGCATCTAGTAATTCTGTTAGCATCAGAGGTTTATCCAGTTCCTCAGCACTTAAAGCATCTATTTGTGGTGTCTGTAATGTATCCAGAAATGCATTAGATTGTGTGTTGTCTTCTTTGAATTCAGTAGAATATAAGGATTTATAATAATCTCTAAATGCGTTCATTATATTTTTATGGTCAATGATTTCTTCTCCATTTGTGTTGGTGATTACTGGTATTGCATTGTGAACTTCTTGTTTGTGAATTTGTTGAGCTAAAAGCTTATTAGCTTTCTCTCCGTGTTCATAGTAATGATGTCTCGACTTATAAATAAGTTGTTCAGTTTCTTTAGTTGTTCAGATGTTGAGTTCTGTATGCAGGGCCTGCCTTTTTTTGCGAAGAGCTTCACTTGGATGCCTGGCTTGTTCTTCATCTATTCTAGTAATTTTGCTTCTTAGCTCTGACACTTTCTTGGTTTCTAATTTATTTCTGTGGGAAACATATGAAATAATCTGTCCTCTTAAGAAGGCCTTTAGTGTTTCCCAGAGTGTTCCTGCAGAAACCTCTGTGGACATGTTTGTCTCTAGGAAGAAGCTGATTTGTTTAGATATAAATTCTGTGCAGTTCTCGTCTGCTAATAGAAGAGGGTTAAGACGCCATCTATGAGGTGAGTGTGAGGGGCTTAATGATTTTAGCTCCAAGACTAGAGGGGCATGGTCAGAGATAACAATTGTGTCGTATTTGCACGATTTAATTGTAGGCAGGAAATTATTATCTATAAAAAAATAATCAATTCTTGAGTAGCTATGATGCACTGGTGAGTAGAATGAATATGATCTTGAGTTTGGGTTAAGAAACCTCCAGGGGTCTGATAAGTTGTGATCAGTTAAAAACTGTGTAATTGTCTTTGCAGTGTTAGATGTCATCCCCCCTGTCACAGGAGTCCTATCTAAGAGTGGATTTAAAACACAATTAAAGTCCCTAGCCATTATAATTTTATGAGTGTTCACATTGGGAATGGATGCAAATAGATTTTGCATGAATTCCTTATCATTGACATTGGGTGCATAAACATTTATCAAAATCATTTTACTGTTAAATAAGTTGCCCATGACCATCACATATCTCCTTTCAGGGTCCGATACTACATCTGATGCTACAAATGGAATTGTTCTGTGTATGAGAATTCTCACCCCTCTAGTTTTCTTTATAAAGCTAGAATGGAATATTTGGCCAGTCCAGTCTTTTTGTAGTCTGAGCTGATCCTTGCTTAATAAGTGGGTCTCTTGTAAAAATACTATTTTAGCGTTTAAGCCTGTTAGGTGAGAGCATACTTTCTTTCTCTTTAATACGTGATTGAGGCCTTTAACATTCCAGCTCACAAAGTTAACTGTCCCGTCATGGAGACATTGATTCTGAATTTTTAATGTCATTTTATAGTCTTAACTGGTAGTGAGGCAGTTTTAATCTTAATTTCAAAATTCCCCATGAGTTATTGCATTTTAGCCTATTGTTGCATTGATATTTATAGTTATAAGGATTAGAAGAATAGATTAGATATTGCCTGCTCTCCTTCTCTCCCCCCTTTATCCCCCCACCCCCCCCATTTTGCCTCCCCACATGAGGCTTGATCCCACTTCGTGATGCCCCAGTCCTCTGACATACAAAGAGACAGAGCACGTCCAAAACAAACTTCACCCCGCAGTGGCGTTAGAGAATTAAAACAAAGAGATATTTATTGCAGCTGAATTCTAAATACTATCTGCCGAAAATATAATCATTAACAGTCTTTAAGCTTAAAATAATCTTCAGCAATTTAAAGTTATTAAGATAATAAAAAGAATGAACCCTGGGAATGATTTTAAAAAGTAGTCTAGGATAAACATAGTAAATCCTAATGTAATAGTATAATGTAATAGTTTTTGAAATTCTTAATAAATAAAGTTAAAAAAAGTGCAGAAACCTTTTGAATGTCCCTCATACATTGTCTTATGTTCAAAAAACTAAACTAATTAACACAACCTCAACATAGTTTTACTTTACTGGATTTAATGTACTAACTAAGCAGACTTACATGAAAAGATACATTACTGAATTTTGTCTTTATTTAGCTGTAAAAAGCAATACAAATGAATGACATCTTATGTAATACATATTCAAACTGTATCAACACTGCTAAGTCTATTAATTATCTAGTCGTTCAGCTGTTACCACATAAGGCAATTAAGTTATGTTTTGGTTAATTGTACTTTTTATGCAATTTTAACGTTAATTAAGTTGTTGTTTTGGAAACAGAAAATAATACTTTTCTGATGTAGGGTGGGTGACATGTATCAAAAAGTCTCATAAATCGGCTTTCACAACCCCACAAAATCCATGGCATTTGGAAAAAAATCAAATTACTAAGTCTTTAACTTTCTTTCCAATTATACCACGGTGTGAGGATCCCCTGAAAACTGTTATCAACAAAAGTGGTGGTTCTTTATATAAAATATCACACTTTATACAAATATGGGATAGTCATGTATGTAAAACTTGGGTATTTTAAATTAAACCAACTTAACTGTGAATAAGTAAAGTGGGAATGCCATGTATTGAAGATGAGAAAAGTGTTAAATCTAAGTAAGATTAACATAAAATTAGCGAGTAATAACAATAGTCCCTGAGACAGGTTATGCTTCAGTTGAAATAAGATGATCTGATTGCGTTGTTTGAGCAAAAATTAATTGCATTAGCGTGACAGCTAACAAAATTAAGTCAATGTAACTAGAAAAAGGTACATAATACCATAAAACATCATTATTTTAAGTTAAAATAATTTAAATTAGCTACATAAAGTGTACATCTGCAAAATTTCATTTTTTAAGTTGTTCCTTATTTTGTAGACTTTATCTTAGAGAATTTGATTCAGTGGAACTTGTGGAAAGTCAGGGTACCTGCTTTCATTCAGACATCACAGGACTTTGATCAGGTGGAGGTGCCGCAAAATGCCACTACTGAAAAATTGGAAAAGAAAGCAGAGAAAAAGTAGAGATTAATAATGATTAATTAATAATGATTGTAAATCCATGGTGAATATGATCGTTCTGTGTATATGTAGTTTATTTGGACTAGAACTACAAAAAGCCAAGTTAAAGAAGTGAATTGATGTTTTTTTTTAATGATCCACAATGTTAGACTGACATATCTTGTTTATTTTTTTTGATGCATAACAGCACCAGCTTAGTTTTTGAAATAATAAGCAGACCACTATTAAAGTATGTATCGTTACAAATTGAAATGTAGAGGGACAGGCACTCCAAAATATAGGGAGCAGCAAGAATATTTCAAGATAGCCACATTAACTGTCAAACACATTTAATAAAATAAATTTTAAAATATTTCACATTTCTTGCTCGTCATGTACATTTGGTGGATTTCCGTGGTATCCTTGTGTGTCTGAACCTCTCGACTGTCTCTCCTTTTTTTGATCATGTTCCCATAATGCCTGCATCTCAGATTCTGTAATTTCAAGGCTCCATCCTCACTTCCTGTCAGCTTTTACTGTTTCCATTTTTAAAGGCGACTCTCAGGGTGCCTCCTATACCTTTACTCCTTGTGTGTCTCACACTTGCACTTCCTCTTTTGATTGTATCACAAAAGCTATACTGACCAATCAGATTGCTCAGAGAGACTGGACACACAAACACCGTCTTTAGCGTTTTATTACATAGTGAACTAGTAGCATTTTAAAGTTTATTCTAGAGGACACAGATAACCAATGTCACAATGCTAAGACTAGTGAGATGTGATCATATTATCATTTTCTGATTTTCAGATTTTTGGTGCTGCATTTTGGACAAACTGCAATTGATTGATATCTTTCTTAGATTTGGCTTGTTAAATTGAGCTCTTTTATCAACACATAAATAAGTTATGCACTATTTAGACACTAAAGGCTGTACAGTCGACCCTTGATATACGACCGGCCTGACATGCGAACAACTTGCTTTACGACCAAAATTTTTGTTTTGAATTACGACCAACATCTTGCGTTATGATCCGAATGCGGTCACGTGCATCTGCTTGTGCAATTGTAAACAAACAGCTGAGAGCATTTGTAAGCGTCAGTCGGAGCCCAGAATTACGTGTTTGTGGACGTGACTTCGGTCAGCGCAGTGATTTATATAATTTATTTCGATAATTGCTAAGGAAGGAAGCGAAGGTAATGAAGGTAAAGAAAGTGATCACAATCGAAACGAAGAAGGAAATTGTGTAGAAATATGAGAGTGGTGTTTGTGTGACCGATCTCGCTAATATGTACAGCATGTCGAAATCCACCATCACGACAATTTTACAAAGAAAAGATTTGTATAAGGAAACTCCTTCCAAACAATAACCACCTTCCATTTCATTCTCCTCCTCCTTCCTTCCTGCAGCCCAAAGATGTCAACTTAAATGGTGAGTACAGTATGAAATTGTTGTTTCTGGTAGGGTAGGCACTTTTTATAACTTTTTGGTTAGTACATTAGAAAAATTATTGGTGTTTTTGGTAAATTATGCACATTATACAACCTTTTTCTATTTAAAAAGTTAAGTAAGTGTTGCTGTGGACGGTTCAGAACACATTAAGGGCATTTCCATTATTTCTTATGGGAAAAATAGTCTTGACTTACAACCAATTTGAGTTATAACCAGCCCTCGCGAACAAATTGAGTTCGTAAGTCAATTTTCCACTGTATATTGTTCTGGCAATAGTCACTAGAATATACCAAAACAGAGAACAACTGAAATTATAGATTTCAATGTATAACGCTAAATATGTATATGCATAAGCTTTGGTATCACTAAAGTTAATTTTAAAATCCTAATAACAGCCTTGTACTGTGTCTGCGTGGGTTTCCTCCCACAGTCCAAAGACATGCGGGTTAGGTGTATTGGCGATCCTAAATTGTCCCTAGTGTGTGCTTGGTATGTGGATGTGTGTGTGTGTCCTGAGGTGGGTTGGCGCCCTGCCTGGGATTTGTTCCTGCCTTGTGCCCTGTGTTGGCTGGGATTGGCTCCAGCAGACCCCCGTGACCCTGTATTAGGATTCAGCGGGTTGAAAAATGACTGACTGACTGACTTTATAGAACAAATTAGTAATGTTGCAGACTTACTACTGAAAGACACTGATGAAAAAATTACCTTTATGTACACAGCTATGGTTACCAAATAACTGCAAGGGGTACACAAAATAACAAACACCACAAGAAAAGGAGTCTAAATTTGAAGTAATTAGATCCAGTGTGGTTGATTGCCAATTAGAAGTTCTGATAAACAACATTTTGAGATGACAGTTTTCAAATCAACAGGAAGCAACTATCAGTGTTGAAATAGTGCATGAACTGAAGGAGCAGTAGTCATAAACACTTCTAAATTATACATTGTAAGAAATGAAGAAACAAGAACACAGATTAAGGGTTGGGGAATTCCCCATATAATGCTGGTAGGTTCCGAGTCATCTCTTTGGTCTGTTACCATGGTCAAATCTGCACAAGGTCAACATTCGACAATTGAGTAAAGTTTCACAGGACTTTTATGGAGAAAATACAGGAAGTGAAATCAATAGAGGAAATGAGAGTGACATTGATGGAGAGGGACAGAGATGAAGACAGAATCAGGAGCCACAACTGAGGCCATAGGCAATGAGCCGGAAGTGAAGTCATCAGGTAAGGTCTTTAGTAGTTATAAGGGATCTGGAAATGGGTTTGTTTACGAATGTCAACTGGAATTCCAAAAGGTACATCCTTTAATTGTCTGTTTTTCTGTTGAAGAAGGGAGAGAGGCATTTGTACTTTGTTCCAAACCCCTATTTTTTTGTTCTTTCACACTCAGTCGGGCCCGTTGGCTGCCCCATGTGTGACAAAATTAAAAAGTATTCATCCCCTTGGAAGTCCACATTTTAGAGTTATACAAAATTGAATCACAGAGGATTTGACTTTTTGACTCAAGAGAAAAATAATTCTTATTGTGAAACTGACAATCGAGCTCTGTATGCACCGCATTTCATGTGTGAAGGAAATGGTCTCAAAATAATAACAGAAGACACTGGAAAAGAGAAATGGAGGTCTCAAAATAAAGCTCACCAACAGGAACATATGGACATTTCACAAGACAGTTGAATTCATGCTGGATGTCAAGTAAAACCAAGCCATGAAGTCCAAGATACTCTCTATAGACCACCACAATAAAACAGTACTAAGGCATAGACCAGGGGATAAAACAATTTCTACATACTTTAGTGCTCCCAGGAGCACAGTGGCCACTGTTGCTAAGTGCAAGAGAACAAGAGCATTGTATATGTCCTCAGAATTAAATCATCATGCTTCACTACACTGAACAATCACTACACCATACTGAAACTTTATTAGAGTCAAACTATGCCAAACTGAATTGCTTGGATATCATTTAGAAAGGCACATGTGTGTATAAGGTCTCCCAATTCACAATGCATGTCAGGACAAAACCAAGCCATGTAGTCAAAGGAACTATTTGTGGACCTCCACAATAGAGCTGTGTTGAGTCATAGACTAGGACAAGGGGATAAAACCAGTTCCAAACCCTTTAGCATTCCCAGGTGTACAGTGGAATCAATTATTTAAAGATTTTTAGAACTATCAGAGCTCTGCCTAGAGTTGTGCCATCTGGTCAAATTGAGTAGGCAAGAAGGACCTTAGTTAGGGAAATGACTGAGTACAGAATGAGTTCTCTAACAGTGCTTAAGATTGGAGAACCTGTCAAAAGAGAAACCAACTCAGCAGCACTCCTTCAATCAGACTTTGCCTCTCTTAAGTAAAAGGTCCACTTGGAGGTTCACAAAAGGTATTTAAGGCACTCTAAGAGCTTGAGGAAAATGATAATATATCTGAGGAGACAAAAATTGAACTGTTGCACAACTCCAAACACTACTGTATGTCTGGTGAACACCAGGCACTGCTTAACACCTGCCTGATACCACCCCTATGGTGAAGCATGGGAGTGGCAGCATTATGTTATGGGGTGCTTCTTAATGAAAGGGACAGAGAGACTGTTCAGAATTAAAGGAAGGATGACTGCAACCCAATACAGAGAGGTCCCTGAAGAAAACCTGCTCCAGACTGCACAACACCTCACACTGAGCATGGTTCAACTTTCAGCATTACAATAACCCAAATCATACATCTAAGATAGTGATTTTATGAAGGGAAATAGTCCAGTGGTTCAGTACTATTATTTTAAAATGAGTTCATCAATAATATGGGGACATAGATGGAAACTTGTTATGAGTAAATTTCACACAAACATTAGGAAGTTTTTCTTTACACGGGGAACCTTAGACACTTGGAATAAGATACCAAGTAGTGTGGTAGGACTTTAGGGACATTCAAAATTTCACTTGATGTTTTTTAGAAGAATTAAGTGGGTAGGACGGATGGGCTTTGCCGGGCTGAATGGCCTGTTCTCATTTAGATTGTTCTAATGTTCTAATGATGGAGTAGCTCTGGGACAAGTCCCTGACACGTCTCTGACTATTCATGAGTGGCCCCACCAAAGCTCTGACCTAAATCCCATAAAACATTTATGGAGAGACTTGAAGATGGATGCTTACAGATGCTTCCCATCCAATCTATTGTGAGGATTTGTCATAAAGAATGGGATACACTGACTTAATCCACAGACGTACAGAATTGCCCAAGAAGCTGAAATTGCTGCCAAAGAGGCTTCTACAAATTACTGAATTAACGGTCTTAATACCACAACACCACACCACAGGAAAGTGGCTACAGAGAGCAGGATTGATTCATTGAAGATCATTAATTACCTACAGCCAGACAAACACTTTGAAGAGTAGCATATTCTATTAAGCATAACAATGAGGTCAAAAAAAAAGCAATGCATTCTAAAGCAGTCAGATTTTCATACCATACTCAACAATGAACCATCACACGAATATCCTATTTTTTAATTTATGCACTTTTTTATTATGATTTGAACTCCTAACTATAAACAGCCTTTCCAGCCAAAGAATAGTGAAAGTGAAATGCCATAGTTGGTATTACAAAGACCAGTCAAGGAAACTACTGTCCAGGAGCAAAGTGAAAGGTGAAAGAAGTGATATCAGTATCTATAGGAACTATCAGTAACAGGAAACAAAACAACATCCATATATCAAGGTTGTTAAAAAGGCAAAAGTCAATCATATTACACTGGCATTGATATTGGAGGATGAGCGGTGCCAAAGAAAACAGTTGCCAGGGTTATAGAAAAGTATATTGGGGCTCAAGAAACATGTGGGCAAGGTTTGAGTTTCAAGCAATTGAAGACTGAAAACCTGACAGTTGCAGTGTGGTTTACAGATATACAGTACCTGTAATCTGAAACAGAAGGGTACAGAACAATATATGCAGTTCCATGTATTCTATATTGCACAATTCTCTCTACCAGGCTAGATTACTTACACATTTAAAAATATATTTATGTCCATTGATGAAACCTCAGTGGGGAAATGTATTGAATAAGGTGATAGGGACGCATATGATCCCAGATTAAACAGAGACAAGCCACCAGGGGCTCATTTAGAAAATAAGAAATTTGACAAATGAGTGCAGAACATTCAGTCCATCGAGATAGTTTTTTTTTTTTTGATTAATAACTAAGCTGTCTAAACATCTCATCTAGATACTTCTTAAAGATTTTCAAGTTGTCAATTTTATTTATAGAGCGCACTTAAAAACAATAGACGTCGACCAAATGTCGTACAGGTCAGGTAAGGTCAGGTTGTGGAGTGTGAACTTGTACAGCACATTGCTGCACTCACCACATGACGAAACAACTCAAGATCCTGGTTGGAAACTCCCCAGGTAGACATGAAGTCCAGTCTCATCCTCCATAAATGACCATCTATCTGCTGTATCCAGGTGTTATGTGAGCATCCCCTTGGACTTGAGTCCTCAACAATGAGGATCCTGCAAGCCAGATCAACCTTAGAAAAATCGTAGTGCCATAAATGACGCTCTTTCACAATGCAGGTAACATGCCTCATTTAGGACTCCGTGAGCAACCACTCATTCAACACAAAGTCAAACCAGTGGTACCCAAAGATTCCCTGAAGAGACACAGGTCACTGGAAACTGTCCATGTCTCATAAAAATAAAGCAAAGCAGGAAGCACCAGGACTCTAAAGACTTGGACCTTCGTCCTTTTGAAAAGATATCACGAGTGCCATACACCCCTTTCCAGCGACCTCTTGAACCCCCATGCTCATCCAACCTGTCTACTGATTTCATTGTAAGAGTCACCAGAGACATGAATGTCACTGCCGAGGAAAGTAAACCTCTCGATGAGGTCGACACTGTCTCCACAGACAGACACACACAGACACGCAGTGCACAAGCAGTCATTAAAGGCCTGGATCTTAAAGTGCTCTACAGCTTCCATAAATACACCAGATACATGTATATACTGTATATAAATGCAGTACATCAAAAATAAATGCAAACAAACAAGTTTTAAAAGCAAATGCAAAAAGATAGGATTTCAACTGGGATTTAAAAGTGACCAAAGTTGGTACTAACCAAAAAGGTACACTATTCCAAACCTTAGGGGCAGCTACTACAAAGCACAGTCCCGTCTAAGTCAGCACAACCAGTAACTTCTGGTCAGAAGACCTCAGTGATCGTGAAGGAGAGTAAGGGTGCAAGAGGTCAGAAAGACAGAATGTGGCTAAACCATTCAGGACCTTAATAATAAACAGTAACATTTTGAACTTAATCCTGTAGCGAACAGGAAGCCAGTGAAGAGAAGCTAAGACTGGTGTGATGAGATTCTGTTTTTGTGTGCCTGTTAGAAAGGGTTACCAAGGGTTTTTACTTCAACTAAATGTCTTGGCAGTTTGCCATTCCTCTCGTTTGAGTCTTAAACCTTGATGTTTACTGTAATGTAGTAAAAATGCTAGCATGGATGAAGATCAATTTTAACAATAAAAAATACTGTTTTTAAATGAAAGTGCAGTAGTGAAGATGTAGAAAAATTATTTGATGTTCCATCAACCCAGCAGACAGAGCCAAATTGAGGAGGACACAGTTAGAACTACATAGTAGATGATCTCAAGTTTGGTCATTTAGATTTTAAATTAGACCATTAGAGCAATCTGGACAAGAACAGGCCCTTCAGCCCAACAAGGTTTACCAGTCCTGTCCATTTAATTCTTCTAAAATAACATCAAGTCGAGTTTTGATAATCCCTAAAGTTCTACTGTCTACCACAGTGCTTGGTCACTTATTCAATGTTTCTGTGTTTCACTGTGTAAAGAAAAACTTTGTACAGTTTGTGCAAAATTTACATTTCACAAGTTTCCAGTTGTGTCCCCGTGTTCTTCATGAACTCATTTTAAAGTCACAGTCTCTATCCACTGGACTATTTCCCTTAATAATTTTGTACACTTTAATCATGTCTCCTCTTAATCTTCTTTTGCTTAATTAAGTTCTATTCATTTCAGTTCAGATGACCATCATTGGCTTAGTAAATATTATTACCAATCAGGAAATAAATTTAAAAATGTAACAAGATCATCTCCATCATTACCAGAACACTTACCAAAGTCAAAAAACAAAGGGCAGGAGCAAAATGTGTTAACTGGGATATAAAAAGCAAAAGAGTTCAGAAAGTTACAAAGTTTTCAGGGGTTTTAATCCACAAATCAGATAACCTGTGAATAACTGGGCCGACATTTGCAGAGGCGGCCTTTGGGGGTGGCAACTAGGGCAATCGCCCCAGGCCCTGCGCCTGAGGGGGGCCCCGCGATAGGAGATTCTTTTGTCACCGTCAACTCATCATACAAATATGCGGGGCCTCTGCAAGACATTCAAATCCGTTATAGACTGAAATACTGTACATGGTGGATTTCTTCTAATTTCTGTGACCGTTGCGAGCGCGGAAAGAAGCTTTTCAAAGTTGAAACTTATCAAAAATGATCTACGATCAACAATGTCGCAAAACAGACTGTGCAGTTTAGCTGTTTTGTCAATCGAAAAGGAACTTGCCTCAACATTGGACTACGAGGATCTTATCAACGATTTTGCTCAGCGAAAAGCCAGAAAAGTGGACTTCCGTCTGTGACTGTCAAAGCAGCTGTTTGGTAAGTGTTCGTTTTATTACAAGTGTTCTGGTTCTCTGTAATTAAATAAATTTGCCGACTCCAGCAGGTTCGGCAGAAACGACTGTTATCTAGTTTGTTAATTTTGCATGCAAAATGTTTCTGAATCATTAATTAAGTTGGTTAAAGGCCACTAAACCAATATAAGAACAATTATAATACGTAATGTAATCAAACGACCAATGGTACCTACATAAGGCACCATGTTTTTTAACAATAATAAGGTGTACAGCATTAGAGGCGGACAAGCCCGTGAGCGTGGTGGTACGGTATATAGCCTACACTTATGGCTCTCGGCCCCGCATATGACATTCGCCCAAGGCCCCGTGTACTCCTAAGGCCGCCTCTGACATTTGTACCATCACTCTGTTGACATCAGGAGCATTGCACACCCTGAGGGATTCTGGATAGGTTATTGTGAAAATGGATGATGCTGGAGGTTCAAAAATGTCAGAGCCATTTCGAAAAGAAAGATGCCAACACATTAACTTTGGCAGTTTACTTTCAATTTTAAAAACTAATGCTGGAATCAAATTCCTTCGATCAAACACCCTCCACACTGAAATATACATAATGTATCCATGCAAGAATCACCACAAAAATTATAAAACCCAAGTAATTGTGACACCAGGTGTGTTTTGAGTAGATGTGGCTCTCTCCAAGAACAGGAAGAAAAATTGTCCATAAAGTTTAAAACAACTTTAGAACTATATTTAATGATCATTACAGCTCCTTCACCTCCTCTGAAGACAGAGGTCATGACTTGACCATCAAAAGACACTTGGCTGGAATCCATGACAGAATTATTAGAATGAAGCCACTGAAAGATCCTCAAATATTGTAAAACAACAGCACTTGATGGATCAACGAGTTCAAATATATAAGAAGCAGAGCTAACCCTGCACTCTCCCGTTAGCACTATACCTCACTTTTTTACCTCACTATTGTCCACCGTGGCCTAGTCATTCTGGCCCACTAATCATCCTCTATCTTTAATCAGCTCTCTCTCTCACCCATTCACCACTAACTAGCTAAGTTCAGTGAGAGTACTGCCTCAAAATGGCTGCCAGTGTATCGTCCAGGTGGATGCTACACATTAGTGGTGGTTGAAGTGGCTCCCCACTCACTAAAGAGCTTTGAGTAGAAAAGAAACAGCTCTATAATTGTAAAGAGTTGCTATTATTATTATTCCATCTATCAAGTTGATTAGTGATCACTTCATCATTTCATGATGCATTACAGCACCAGGACCTAGAAGTCTGGCCATCATTAATGGAAACAATGATTCTGTAATGTATTAGAAGATTTTTGAGGAGAATGTGAGAGCAATCATCTGTGAGTGAAAGCTAAAGATAAAGTCCTGCTGGATAAAAAAAAAACAAGAGAATCCTCTAAAAATGCATAAGCAAATAGATAGATAGATAGATAGATAGATAGATAGATAGATAGATAGATAGATAGATAGATAGATAGATAGATAGATAGATAGATAGATAGATAGATAGATAGATAGATAGATAGATAGATAGATAGATACTTTATTAATCCCAATGGGAAATTCACTTGAAATTCAAATGTACTGCTCAAAAAAATTAAAGGAACACTTTTTAATCCGAGTATAGTATCAAGTCAGTGAAACGTCTGGGCTATTGATCTGGTCAGTTACGTAAGTAGCAAAGGGGCTTGTTAATCAGTTTCAGCTGCTTTGGTGTTAATGAAATGAACGGGTTCACTAGGGGGCAACAATGAGACAACCTCCAAAACAGAAATGGTTTAGCAGGTGGAGAGAGGCCACTGACATTTTCCCCTTCTCATCTGTTTTTTCACTACTTTTGCATTTGTCTATGGTCAGTGTCACTACTGGCAGCATGAGGTGATACCTGGACCGTACAGAGGTGGCACAGGTAGTCCAACTTCTCCAGGATGGCACATCAATGCGTGCCATTGCCAGAAGGTTTTCTGTGTCTCCCAGCACAGTCTCAAAGACGGTGATCAGCATGAGCTCAAGCGCGTGCAGAAGGAACTCCGAGTCCAACTCAGGGCGGCGAAGGAGCAGTACAGGAGAAAGCTGGAGCAGAAGTTGCAGAATAACAGCATGAAGGAAGTGTGGGATGGGATGAAGATCATCACTGGCTGCAGCTCGAAGCGGGGTACCACCATTGAGAGAGACGTGAAGAGAGCAAACCAAATGAACAACTTTTTTAACAGGTTTGACCACCCTAACCCACTCTCACTCTCACCTCGGAGTACTGCACCCTGCACACATCCTTCTGCTGATACCAGCATAGGAAAGACATCCCCACCCATAATTACAACAGCGCAAGTGAGCAGAGAGCTGAGGAGACTTCGTGCCAGCAAAGCAGCGGGTCCAGATGGAGTATCGCCACGACTGCTGAAGGTCTGTGCATCGGAGCTGGGGGGTCCTCTACAGCGCATCTTCAACCTGAGCCTGGAACAGGGGAGAGTCCCGAGGCTTTGGAAAACATCTTGTATCACCCCAGTCCCAAAGGTATCACGTCCTAGTGAGCTGAATGACTTTCGGCCTGTTGCTCTGACATCACATGTGATGAAGACCATGGAGAGGCTGCTGCTTCACCACCTTAGGCCACAGGTTCAACACGCCCTTGACCCTCTGCAGTTTGCATATCAGGAGAAGGTGGGAGCGGAAGATGCCATCATCTATATGCTACACCGATCCCTCTCTCACTTGGACAGAGGCAGTGGTGCTGTAAGAATTATGTTTCTAGACTTCTCTAGCGCCTTCAACACAATCCAACCTCTGCTCCTTAGGGACAAGCTGACAGAGATGGGATTAGATTCATACCTAGTGGCATGGATCGTGGACTATCTTAAAGACAGACCTCAGTATGTGCGTCTTGGGAACTGCACGTCTGACATTGTGGTCAGCAACACAGGAGCGCCACAAGGGACTGTACTTTCTCCGGTCCTGTTCAGCCTATATACATCGGACTTCCAATACAACTCAGAGTCCTGCCATGTGCAAAAGTTCGCTGATGACACTGCTATCGTGGGCTGTATCAGGAATGGGCTGGAGGAGGAGTATAGGGACCTAATCAATGACTTTGTTAAATGGTGCGACTCAAACCACCTACACCTGAACACCAGCAAAACCAAGGAGCTGGTGGTAGATTTTAGGAGGCCCAGACCCCTCATAGACCCAGTGATCATCAAAGGTGACTGTGTGCAGATGGTGCAGACCTATAAATATCTGGGAGTGCAGCTGGATGATAAATTAGACTGGACTGCCAATACTGATGTGCTGTGCAAGAAAGGACAAAGCCGGTTATACTTCCTTAGAAGGCTGGCTTCCTTCAACATCTGCAATAAGATGCTGCAGATGTTCTATCAAACAGTTGTGGCGAGCGCCCTCTTCTACGCAGTGGTGTGCTGGGGAGGCAGCATTAAGAGGAAAGACGCCTCACGCCTGGACAAACTGGTGAGGAAGGCAGGCTCTATTGCTGGCATGGAGCTGGACAGTTTAACATCTGTGGCAGAGCGAATGGCGCTCAGCAGGCTCCTATCAATTATGGAGAATCCACTGCATCCACTAAACAGTATCATCTCCAGACAGAAGAGCAGCTTCAGCGACAGACTGCTGTCACTGTCCTGCTCCACAGACAGATTGAGGAGATCGTTCCTCCCCCAAACTATGCGACTCTTTAATTCCACCAGGGGGGGTAAACGTTAATATTTAACATTATACATAGTTATTGTCTGTTTTTTTCACCTGTATTATTATCATTCTTTAATTTAATATTATTTATTGTATCAGTATGCTGCTGCTGAAGAATGTGAATTTCCCATTGGGATTAATAAAGTATGTATCTATCTATCTATCTATCTATCTATCTATCTATCTATCTATCTATCTATCTATCTATCTATCTATCTATCTATCTATCTATCTATCTATCTATCTATCTATCTATCTATCTATCAAGGGCATGGAGGAGATTCCAGGAGACATGCAGTTAGTCTAGGAGAGTTGGACAGGGCCGTATTTGCCATAGAATACCATAAATGGCCGGTCCACCACTGGTGCCCTGTGCTTTTCACAGATGAGTGCAGGTTCACCCTGAGCACATGTGACAGACATGAAAGGGTCTGGAGAAGCCGTGGAGAATGTTATGCTGCTTGTAACATCGTTCAGCATGACCAGTTTGGTGGTGGGTCAGTGATGGTCTGGGGAGGTATATCCATGGAGGGACGCACAGACCTCTACAGGCTAGATAACGGCACCTTGACTGCCATTAGGTATCGGGATGAAATCCTTGGACCCATTGTCAGACCCTACGCTGGTGCAGTGGGTCCTGGGTTCCTCCTGGTGCACGACAATGCCCAGCCTCATGTGGCGAGAGTAAGCAGGCAGTTCCTGGAGGATGAAGGAATTGATACCATTGACTGGCCCCCACGCTCAGTCGCCTAACTTCAATCCAATAGAATACCTCTGGGACATTATGTGTTGGTCCATCTGACACCACCAGGTTGAACCTAAGACTGTCCAGGAGCTCAGTGATGCCCTGGTCCTGATCTGGGAGGAGATCCCCCAGGACACCATCCATCATCTCATTAGGAGCTAGCCCCCCTTCTCCCCCGAACCATACAAGCATACATGCATACAAGCATGTGAGGGCCACACAAACAACTGAGGATGATTTTGAGTTGCTGCAATGAAATTTTGACAAAATGGATGAGCCTGTTGCATCATTTTATCACTTTGATTTTTGGGGGGTCTTTGAATTCAGCCCTCTGTAGGTTGATAATTTTCATTTCTATCAAAAAATGTGTCATCATTTTGTTCCTAACACATCACCATATCAGTCCACACCAGTACAGATAGCCAGCAGGATTTGTTTTCCCAGTGAGATCTGATGTGTTTTCAAAGTGTTCCTTTAATTTTTTGAGCAGTTTATATATAAGAATTAGTGACAAAATAAATAAATAAGAAAATAGATAGATAGATAGATAGATAGATAGATAGATAGATAGATAGATAGATAGATAGATAGATAGATAGATAGAACACTTTCAGAATGTCCAAGGCAAAGTTCAGATGTAAACAATGTAGAGATGTTGTAGGAAGACTTGAAGCAAGCATTTCATGTATAGAAATTTGTCATTGAGTTCTCTTAGATATGAAATGGACACAATTTCTCCAGAGTGATGCAAGAAATTCCTCAAATAAGATCAGGAAACATCTGGTTGGAGTTTTTGATGCCAGAGCTGTTGTATTGAGTTGAAGTGTCTCTGTTATTTTTTCCCGTGAGGCATTGATTATTGTTTAAATTTCTTTATAACAAGAAACATCCACATTCACTGATCAAATTATTAAGAACACAATACTAAAACTGAGTAGGGCCTTCTTCAGCTCTCAAACCAGCCTCACTTCTTTGTAGCACGAACTGTACAAGATCCTGGAAAAATGCCTTTCAGTTTGTGGTCCATGCTGACATGCTTGTATAATGCAATTTCTGCGGATTTGTCAGCCGCACGTTCATGTTATGAATCTCCCTTTCTACCACATCCCAATGCTGTTCTATTAAATTCAGATCTAATTACTGGGAAGAGCACTAAAGACCACTGAACTCATTGTCATATTCATAAAAGCATCTTGAGAAGACTTTTGCTGTGTGGCATGCTACATTACCATGATTAAAGTGGCCTTTAGAAGATGGGTACATTGCTGCCATGATGCACATGTTCATCAGCAATACTCAAGTCGAATGGCATTCTGGTAATGATTGATTGATATTAATGGTCCCAACCTGTGCCAAGAAAACATTCTCCACGCCATTACACCTCCAACACCATGGACTGCAGACACAAGGCAGATTGGGTGCACAGATTTAGGCTGTTAGTACCAAATTCCAACCCTACCATCTGTGTGCCTCAGCAGAAACTGAGATTCCTCAGAACAGGCTTTGTTTTTTTCATTTTTTGGTGAGCCTGCACCCACTGTAGCCTCAGCTTTCTGTTCTTTGCCAACAGAAGTGGAACATGATGTGATCTACTGATATTGTAGCCCTTCCACCTCCAGTATTGGTGTTTTCTGCATTCCGAGATGCTCTTTCTGCCCGCTACAGTTGTACAGAGTGGTTATTCAAGTTACCGTAGCCTGTCAGTCAGCTTGAACCTGTTTGGCCATTTTACTCTGACCTCTCACATCAAGAAGACATTTCTGTTCACAAAAGTGCCATATACTGGCCGTTTTTTTGTTTACACTTAGTAAATTCTAGAGATTGTTGAGCATAAATATCTCAGGAGATCAGCAGTTAAAGCAACTCTCAAACCAGCCCATCCTGCGCTAATAATCATGCCATGGTCAAAATTACTGAGATCACATTTTTTCTTCATTCTGTATGATGTGAACATTAACTGAAGCTCATGGCCTGTACCTGCATGACTGTATGCCTTGTTCTGCTGCAATTGACTGACTTATTAGAGAATTACATGAATAAGCAGGTGTTCCTAATAATTTATCCAATAAGTGTAAATGTTGGATTATGACTATATCTCGGCCACCTTTTTCTTAACATCAAGTCGATGGTCATAAATTTTACAAAAATAAAGACAGAGGTCCCAACGTATGGAAATAAATGGCAAATGAGTATAATAAGACACATCCTACAAATATTTAGACATGGAGATTGATAACCAGTTGGGATTTAATGAAAGTGCTTTACACAGCTATAAATTTTCAGAAAACACTGTAAATCGAATTACTTAAGGGTGGAATGTCACATTCTCCCTATGCTTTACTTCCCTGTTCTGGACAGTGTTCTCTCTTTTGGCTTAACTTGTCCAAAACAAACTCAAACACCAGCTTCTGATTAAAGTCGTAAGTAGAGTTATTGGGGTGGAACAAAAGTCGGTGGACAGCTATATAAGGACCTGCTTCAAATCCTCAATCAAATCCTCAATGATCCTACACACCAACTACAATGTAAATTTAATTTCAGGTCTGTGGCACTAAACAGATTCTTACAATGTTGAAAATAAATCTTCCAGATATAGATCATTTGTACCCTCAGCAATCAGGCTGTTAAATAAGAAAAGGTAAATGGTATACGCATTCACTACTGACAAGATGGATTCATATCAGCCATTATATAGATGGCCATAAAGTTTTTTTTAGTAAATGTATTTGCATATGTATGTGTGCATGTTTAATCTTTGGTGTATTTTGATATTCAGATATATGTGGTTCCTATTGTATTTTTCCTTCCTTTCCTTGTTTTTAACATTTGTTTCTCTATTCGTTTATTATTGATGCACAAGCCAAATAAATTTCCCTATATGGGATAAAGTTAAAGCTTAAAGTTCACGTTTGAAGTTGATTACGTTTATTGAGAGGATTGGCATAAGCTCCGCGAGAGAGAAAAGCACATCGCCAGACCGTCATGTAGCAATAGCGGCACCTAGCGGAGAAGATAGAAATCGCGCGTTGCAGGCAAGGGGTTTTTTTGGAACTGAAAACGAAAGTGTTTTTAAGTCGCGAAACTGTGGCACAGCTGTTGGAGTTATAGAAGAACTACTACATCAGCATACATGTGCAATTAATATATTTGTATATATATTATATGTGTGTATATAACGTTTTGACAGCCCACATCCCTTCGCATGTAATATTGAACTGCGCGTATATCGTGGCAAAACACGTTCCCGTATAAATTCTTTCCATTGAGGTCTTTACTTAATCTTAAACACTCCTGGACAAATAAAAAGGAAACAGGAGGAACAATATCTGTTTTCATTTCTGGTGAAATTTGTGTGACTCAAGTTCTTTGTAACGCTGGGAGGTGCAGTCAAACGCAAACGATGTGTAGAATTTTGGAGTTCTGTTATTGTAGATTTGACAAAGCAATATGGACGGGTGTACAGTGTCCATTTTAGGACATCCTCCTCCCTCCGAAAAAAACTCCATCCTTCCTACTACCTTCGACAAAATATTCCTCCTCCCTGCGAAGAATCCCACGTCACCCCTACTCCGTCCCCTCTCCTCTCCTCTCCTCCCTCCTTCCACCACCGTCCGCTCTCAGTTCTCCGATGTCCGTTTTCCGTCATCCACCCTCATATCTCCGTCATCCGCCTTCAGCTCTCCGTCAAACCCCACACTCCCCCCGCCCCCTATCACGGCATTTTCGTTAATGAAGTGACGTAATACTCCAGCTCCACCTTCTTCACAAGTTCATTCACCGAAATATTTATCAATTAGATTTCACAGAAAGATTTTACAGCACGACTCAAACGCGGGAACGAAGGTAAATGACGTTAATTGTTGAGTGTCTTTTAATACTGTGTAAGCATACATATTAACACGTGTGCATTAAAACATGTGCATTTACAGGGTGATTTCTCAGGCTTAAAAGCTCAGCTTTTATTAAAAGGTAAATGCAAACTTTTTTCATTGTGAAGGGCACAAACCACGTCGGATTTCAGCCGTTAAACGCGCGAAAAGTTTGGTACACCAGATAAATAAGCACAACATAATATCAGTTGTATTGTATGCTTACAAAACATATAGAAACGTGTTAATAGTTAACTAATAGTATGGGATGGTATTTTTCGACTCAGCTACAGATCCAGATGGAAACCAGAACTGCTTTGGAAAAATACAAACGCCTTACTTAGGTGAATACTAACACTTTGTCCAGGCCTGGTTCTTGCTTTGTGCCGGATGCTGCTGAGGAAGATTTTGTAACGTGCAACCAGAAAATAATTAATTTAATCAATGGATGGAGGAATGCGAGGTGCTTAGCAAAATGTGTTTGTTTCTTTTCCAGAGAGAGCGCCGATTATTGTTTATTTATTTAATTGTTCGTCTTATTAGGATGATTTGTTTTTAATAGTCTAACAACGCTAATTAAATTTTAATAGTTTTAATTAATTGAAGACCAAATAAATGTTTAGTCTGTATATTGTTTGGCGGGTGACTGATTAGCTTTGATGGTATTAGATGTCGCAAATTTGGTTTTGTGCTCACCTACCTTGCAGCCGTGTTTTGTAGGACATACTACAGTAGTTTAAAGTATTTTTGTGTGGTATTTAATGTGGTTTCCAGGGTTTTTCTCAGTTTTAGATTACTGTTACACGTTTTTTTTTGCTACTTCACTAAACATTGTTTTTAATTCACCTACCCTGTGCTTGCCAGGTGGTTTCTGGTTTGAAACATTTAATTATCCTAATACCCTGCTTGATTTAGCATGTTATAATTGACTACACTTATTAGTAACTAAAAGTTTGATTTATTTTTTAAATTGTAATTGTTTTTAATGAGCCCAGTAATAAAAGCACCTTATTACAACTATCCCAATTGATTAAGACCTGTTTCAGGGGAGAGTTTGGTTTTAGAGGACCCCTTCCTCCAGTAAGGTAGGAGTGTCATATTCCTTTTAACTTGTAGCCTTCAAGGAGGTTATATTTGCTATTGCTTTAAATGCTTAACTCTCATTATTTCACTATTATTTTGCCCTTTTCTGTGCAGTTTTCTCCCTTCATCATAATTGCAATTAAAAACAATTAAAAACTCCTTCAGCATACTAATTAGTAAATCACGGATTAAATAACTGGAACACTTGGAAATGTGAAATGAAAATACTGTTAAAGTAATGCACATGAACACAAAAAATAAATAAGAAACATACACACAAACTACATTATTATCCCCACATAACGGTTTAGTACATTTTATTAAGAGATTATCAAACTTTGTTTTGTAATTTTTACACTGACAAAAACAAAGAAACTGGAAAATAATGGCTCACTTAGTTAGGTTAGGATTCCAATTAAAAACAAATTGGTCAATACAAAAACCTTCAGGCACAATGGATCCTCAGGACTGAGTTTGGGAACCTCTGGTATATCCTAATTTTAACATTTAGCCCCCTCACTACATGCTGTATATAAAATATTATGCTGTATTGCCTTTTCAGTTAATTTATAAAGCACATTCCAAATATGCCTATAGCATTAAGGGTGCTGTAACACTCTGATTGATTAAATATTTAATAAACACGATGTGTTGATTATTCTAAATCATATTAAATCCTATTCACCGTCTGTAGCTGCGTTTTTCCAAAATTACCAAAGTTCAGAAGCTCTAGTTTAAAAATGGGATTCAGCAAAAGCCTGACGCTGAAATGATTCCACAAGCAAAATATCTTCGTTTTTAAAAGTTTTAGTTAAAATTCAAAGTAAAACAGTTCACACAAAAAAGAAAAAATTAAAATAGCAAAAAAAAAAAAAAGAAAAGAAAAATTCTTGTTAAGAAAAGTTCTGTTCAAAGCTTAAATTTTGTTACATTTCAAATCATTACAAATAATTTCAAAAAACGTTTCTGAACTACAGTATTTCAAAATGATGGTCAGAAAACTGTATGCCTCCCCCATTTCTAAGAAAATGGGTCTTTTAAGTGGGATCTGTTCTAAACAACAACTGAAATAATTAACACACTTGATCTCAGTTATAGCAAGAAAGTTCTATCTCTTACTAACTTATAGGGGGAAAAGACTATACTATTGTCTATGACTATGAAATAAATTTATATTCTATTCAAATTAAGCAGATTCAAATATGAGTTTAGCTCAAAGTTTTAACTTTCTAAGAATGTCTCTTACACCTTCTCTGTGGAGTATGGAAGTTGGTTTTGTTTGCAAACTGCAATTTCTGCGGGTTTAGTTCAAAGAGAAATGGCCCGAAGTAATGACTATTAGAAGAGCCGTGTTCAATGTGTAACAAGGAGGGTGCAGAATTAGCTAAATATTAAGCCCGTATACAGGTCCCTTTCAAATGAAATGAAAGAACAAAAGGAACACCAGAGAGTAAAATACAATTATTTATTATGGGTGTTGTAACCCCAATCGCAATGATTGCCACGGGAAACTTTACAACAAAACACAGACAGTGTACAAACAACAAAAAAAATCACATTCTGTTCTATAGTGAGCATACTATATACAAGAGAAATCAAATAAAGTACTATAAAGAAGTGAAAAATAAAAGAAATAAATTGAACAACCAATTCCCCTAGAACCATCTGACATTCCACATAACAAGTAAATAACACAAAACAATCTTTAAAAACTAAAGACAAACAATAACAATAACAAAACAAGCAAACCAGCAGCTGGCAAACTAGAAGAAAAGACAAATAATAGTTTGCCAACTGCTAAAAGAAATAAAAACTCTCTATTATAAAAAAAACTTGGGTCAAGATGTGATTTTCTCGGAGACACTTTAACGTCCTGTGAGACAAGGAAGTGAGACAAAAGGACAGCTGCTGTACAGGCTTTTAAATTTTCGAAGCGCTGCATGACATGCAGATCACTCAGCCCTGCACAAGCAGCAGCAGCAAGCCAGCTGATCGAGCAAAGAGGAGGTAAAATAATGTATTTGTTTCCCATTGTATCACTGTTTAAGAGAGGGTTTCGGAGGAGTGACCGCATCTCCTTAGCATGCGTTCAGCCCTCCTCTTCACAACACGAGAGGCAAAGACATGAAGTGGCTGGCACGTAGCATGCCCCGGGGTTGGAGGGCGAAGTGAGCAGGGGGCAAAGCCCCCTAGTAAATAAAATTACACTTTCAAAACATCTTACCAAATGACCAGGCAACAAACTCTGTCTCTTCTCCACTACCTGCTGGTCTTATACTAGCACTTAATTGCTAGTCTCACCTAACTTCAAGGGGGTCCTACCTACTGTATCTATTATATAATAAAACAGGTTAGGTCTACGTGTCCAGTCCCTCTGAGCAATCTGATTTGTCAGTTTGGCTTTGGGAATGCAACAAAAGAGTAAGTGCAAGTGTGAGGCACATGAGGATAATTAAAGGCATATGAGGCACGCTGAGAATCACCTTCAAAGATGGCTAGAATAACACTGGACCCAAAGTGAGAAAGGCACATTGAAAATAACGACCGAGTCTGAGGAGCAGGCTTTGCAGGAATGCGTGGAGCACCAGTTTCACATGCAAATACAAAGGAAAGACGCTGAAGGTACACACAGGGAAAGTAATAGCAAATAGTTTTGTAAATATTCTATTGCCTGTCTTTGACATGTACTGTAGCTAGTTACAGATAAATCAAAAAATGTCCAAAATAATCTTTATATTCAATCTTTAATCAGACTATGACCACCATTTGATGGACTTTATTGTAGGACACAAATCACACTTGGCTGTTGCAGATTTATTGAGGCTCAAATTTATCTTTAATGTTTGAGATAAAAAATGATCAAACTAGACAAAACCTTCTTCATATTTTCTGAAGTAATTTACTTTTTACTGCTCTGAGTTATTATTTCACCAAAAACGTCATTAGGGTTTACTATTACTTCTTGAATACAGCAGTCTAAAAGAAAAACTGACAATAGTTTCTTGAGAAAGTGAGATTATTTAGTGTTTATCTCTCTCTATATAAAATCCAATGTCTGTCTGTCTTCATTTCTGTTCGTTTTTCATGAGAGAACTACTTAACGGATTTAGATCGGGTTTTTCTCTGTAATTTGCTTGAACATTCTGGTTGATTTTGCGACTTCTCTCATCACGCTGAGTAGCATAGTTTAGTTGCAGCACAGATTGATTTGCGCAAATCCGAGAGACATGCTGTGGGCTGAGTGGAGGGGGAAGCGGGGCCATCCTCACTCACGTGCCAGCCTATGTTCAAGTCGCTCTACTTCTCATCACGTGTTGGAGCGTACCTTGCTTCCGCTTAGCTAGCGATACCTGTTTGTTCAGCAGACTTTACCATCTAGAGATTGTTAAAGAGTAACGATTGACGTTTTTGAGAGAGAGATCAGAGCTACGTGTATTTTAGTGGGTAGCTGCTCATTGGCAGAGATATCACGGCCACGGGCTCTTCTCCCCACACGGGAGATGCTCTCCCATCAGAGCTGAGCACGATCAGATACAGTGCCAACATTTGACATTGGAGCGTACCCACCTTCCGCATGACCAGACATACCTTGCCAACTTTTTACATTTTTGGCAAAATGATCACATTTACATTCTCGTTCCTGATAGCAAAACCAAAAATATTGTATATCAAAAGGCCCTAAGATACGAAAGCTATGAATATAAATTCTTCTCAATACAAATTATTACTTTTTTTTTTATTGATTTTTTAAAGTTTGTCCTGTTTCAGTACAACTCTGGCAGAGCCGTGGGGGACACCTAGTTTTATATAATGCCCTTCATGGTACTTGCAATTAGAAAGCACTTTACAAAACATACAAGAACAGTTTTCAAAATAAAAAAAAGCACAAGAATATGGTAAAGTTACTGGAAACAAATATTAAAAAGTACAAAGAAACACAGTATAGCCCAAATTAATTTGGTAGTGAAGCAGGTTAGACCCAATACTGCAGCATCAGTCATGGAAGAATGCACAAGTTGATCTTGGGGTCCAACCAGCGGTAAATGAAGATAAAATGGGTTCATTACAATTGTACTGGCCATCCATTATAAGGGATGTCTGCAAAGACAGTCTTGTAAAGCTGTAATGGCTGCAGGTTTTTGAACTCCACACTGGAACTCCAAGTATGCAGAGTTGACTTTATGGACAGTCATTATACAAGTCAGATTACCATCCCACAACTTTAATCTTAACCATTGTGTAACTCAGATGCGCTCTCAAAGTCTGTAGCTAGACTCTATTGGTGTCAACTCCACTTACTTGAGTTTTTGTTCCAACCCAATTTCTTCATAAGAAGAGCATTTACTGCACAAGCTTCATTTTAATATCCCAATCCTTAATTGTTTATTTTAGTTTTAAACAGCTGCAGCCATATCTTTTAATTGCTCATTTTAGCAATAATATAAAATGTCAATGGAACCAGCAGTTTTCCATTTCAGTTGTTTCCATTTAAAGCTGTGTGTACTCATCATAAACTATCTGGTTTAATTAAATATATGGAAAGAAACTGAAGAGTGAAAAAAAATGAAGAACTGAGAATTATCGATCTGTTTCAGGCTGCAAATTATATGGATGAATACAAAATGTACAATTTAAGAATAACCTGACATTGCAGAGTGAATAACTACATTAAAAAGTTATACAATTAAATAAGATCCGTTAATGGCAAGGACTGATTTCTAATTAATCAATTGAAATGGAACAAAAACACACAGCCACGATTGCCCTTCAGGACTGATTTTGCAGACTCCTGTGTTATTATAGAGCCAACTCCATTAACATCACGGTCTGGGGAGATGCAGCTTATCCAAGGAGCAGCCAGGAGCTAAGTAGACTGGGGCACCACTCCATCGTACAGTAGGGCACATTTAAGCAGTTACACAAAAAACTAAACTTTTGAATTTAACAAATTTATGTAATTTTTTTTATCTAAAAAAATGGAATGAATCCTGCATAAAATATGAATATGCTTATTTTATTTTAATTTGATGAAATTAATTAAACAACACATACATGACTTTAGCAGTTCCACAAAAAAGTAATATCCAATGCAGTCCAATTAGGTTATTTTTAAGCTAACCAGGTACATTGGGTATTACAATTTTTTTGAATACTATTCATGAAATAATTCCTCCTTTCCCCAAAACTATCAACACAATTTCAAAACCACACACTTGGCTGCTCACACAGTGTGTAGCAGGTTACCTATCAGGGTATAAACAGATCAAGAAAACCTGAGATTAGGCTGTTTTATTGTATGCCACAAGAATCCTTTTACAGTCAGGTCCATAAGTATTTGGACAGTGAAACAATTTTGGATCTGTATGCCACCGCAATGGTTTTGAAGTTAAACAATCATTATGTGATTGAAGTGTAGACTTTCAGCTTTAATTTCAGGGGTTTACTGAAAATATTGTATGAGCCGTTAAAGAACGACAGATATTTTTCTGTAAAGCCCACCCCCTACTTCAGGGGCTCAAAAGTCGTTGTGTATTTGACTGACAATCTGGTCCATAGCCAGATGTGAACGCTTATCTCATTGTTCCATTAACTATTAAGCAGGTAAAATATCTAAATTTGATTCCAAGTGTGGAATTTGCATTTGGAAGTTGTCACTGTGAACTCTCAATATGAGGTCCAAAGAGCTGTCTATGCAAGTAAAAAGAGGCCATCATTAGGCTGAGAAAACAAAACAAACCCATCCAAGAGATAACAGAAACAAGAGGAGTGGTCAAATCAACCATCTGGTACATTCATTGAAGGAAAGAACACAATGGTGAACTCAGCAACACCAGAAGGTCTGGAAAACCACAGAAGACAACTGTGCTGGATGACTGCAGAATTCTTTCCTTTGTGAAGAAAAATCCCTTTACAATGTTTAGTTCAACCAAGAACACTATCCACGAGGTAGACCTATCACTAGCAAAGTCTACAATCAAGAGAGGACTTCATGAAAGTAAAGACAGAGGGTTTGCCACAAGGTGCAAACCACTGGTAAACCTCAAGCATAGGAAGGACAGATTAGACTTTGCCAGAAAACATTTTCTGAAAACCTGTTCAGTTCTGGAACAATTTACTTTGGACAAAGGAAACTAAGATTGATATGTACCAGAATGTTGGAAAGACAAGAGTATGGAGAAGAAAAGGCTCATGATCCGATGCATACCGTCATCAGTGAAACATGGTGGAGGCAGTGTTATGGCATGAGCATATCTTACTGCCAATGGAAGTCAGTCACTGCTGTTTTTTGATGATATAACTGCTGACAGAAGTAGCAGGATGAAATCTTCAGTGTGTAGGTTTATACTGTCTGCTGCAAAACTCATAGAATTATGTTTCACAGTACAGATGAACAATGAGCCAACACATACTGCGAAACAAAACCAAGTGCTTTTCAACATAAAGTAGTGGAATATTCTTCATAGGCCAAGTCAATCATCTGACCTCAACCCAACTGGACATCCACTTGCCGAAGACAAAGCTGATGGCAGAAAGTCCAATGAACAAGCAGCAACTGAAGACAACTGCAGTAAAGGCCTGGCAAAGAATCACTAGAGTGGAAACCCAGCACTTGGAGATGTCCATGGGTTCCAGATTTCAGGCAGGCATTGACTGTAAAGGATTTTGTCAATTTGTCCAAATACTTTTGCGCCCCTGAATATGGGGAGACTGTATATAAAAGTGTCTGTCTTTTCTCAACAGCTCATAAAATATTTTTGGTAAACCCCCTGAATTAAAGCTGGAAGTCTACACTTCAATCACATCTTGATTGCTCTGACATGCAACAAAAAGTGGGTGGGGTCTGTTATGCAAAATATTAGACTTTATGCAAATATAGAAGAGTCATGTATATGTACTTCATTTTAAGTTAAATCAACTTAATGCAACAGTGTACAAAGAAAATGGGAACAACATGTTTTGAGTATAAAAATTGTATTAAGTTTGGGTTTCCGAGCCAGATTATATTTTTGTTTAAAAGAAAATATTTTGATGGTCTTGTGACACTTAAAAGATTTATGTCAATATAACTTACAAACAGCTACTTAATACCAGCAAAGATGATCACTTTAAGTTAAATTAATTTGAAATAACTTCATCCAAACAATTTATACCTCTCAATTTCAGAACAAACGCAACCACAAGTTAATATCAAGCTCTAAGATAATATCATGAGAGCAAGGAAGAACAAAAAAGAGAAGCCAAGAAAAGCTTGATTAGGGTAAAATGGATGTTTCAAGAATATGACTGTGAATGCCAGAAAAATGCAACACAACGGTTGGGAATATGCGCTGAAAGCGTGTTGCTGCACTCACCATGCAACGAACAACCTGGATTGAGACTTGAGTGCAGTGGGTGACACCTCAACACAAAACCCCTAAAATATTCCCAGGCAAACTGTGATGGAAAAGTGCAGAAGGAGAAACATGTTGGAGCAAATTTCAGTCCAAATCGAAAAGTTTGTATGAAAAGCAGGATTTAGATAGATAGATAGATAGATAGATAGATAGATAGATAGATAGATAGATAGATAGATAGATAGATAGATAGATAGATAGATAGATAGATAGATAGATAGATAGATAGATTTAAAAAACACTATATGATAGATAGATAGATAGATAGATAGATAGATAGATAGATAGATAGATAGATAGATAGATAGATAGATTTAAAAAACACTATATGATAGATAGATAGATAGATAGATAGATAGATAGATAGATAGATAGATAGATAGATAGATAGATAGATAGATAGATAGATAGATAGATAGATAGATAGATTTAAAAACACTATATGATAGATAGATAGATAGATAGATAGATAGATAGATAGATAGATAGATAGATAGATAGATAGATAGATAGATAGATAGATAGATAGATAGATAGATTTAAAAAACACTATATGATAGATAGATAGATAGATAGATAGATAGATAGATAGATAGATAGATAGATAGATAGATAGATAGATAGATAGATAGATAGATAGATAGATTATACTATGTTATTCCCAAATGGGAAAATAACGTTTAAAGTCAAAATTCCCATCATTTCATTTTTTCACATTGGACTTTGGTCAAACCATCTTTGAAGGGTATGAAGATACCTACTGGACCAACTGGACTAAAAACAATACAGGTCTAGTGCTAGTAACAAGACAAACACAATGCAACTTATTTGAAAAAGATTGGTCAAGTATTTGGAAGTTTTAATTGTACAATATACAAAAAATAAATCATCGAATAACCTTTCAGCAATTATGCCACACATTTCCATTCTAGGCTTTACCTAAACATAAAGTACAATTGCTGATAGAACAAAATTCAAACATATCCACTCAATGTTTTTGGCTTGAATTGGTCAAAACTGATACATTTTTTGTTAGCCTACGCACTGTAACTATCATTTTAATAACATCAGCTTTTTAGTTTATTACAGCAAAACTAAATCTTGTTGTATCATTTTATTATAATTAACATTACTTATTTAAAAGCCCCTGCTATTAAACCAATTTATGTAAAACCAACTTAACTAATTTTTAAAACATATTTTGGGTGATTTTACTTTTTGTGGAATCTTAACATTAATAATGTTGCATGTAAAGAAAAGAAAGGGATTTATTTCTGATGTAGGGTGGGCAACTAATTGTCTATCCAAAAAACAAAAAAAAAGGGATCATTAATCAGCTTCCACCACCACACAAACTGAGTGGGATTTGGAAAAAAGAATCAATACATTAAATGTCTTTAACTTTCTTTCCAAAGGTAAAAGGTGTGGGGATCCCTTAAACCTATAATTTTTCACATCAGTACACACACATACACACACACACACACACACACACTCACATACACACACACACACACACACACGCCCACATGCACACACACATACACCATGCTAACATCAGCTTCTCTTGATGTTTTCTTGATGTTTTGAACATCATAGAATCAGAATCTTCACTTAAACTGATAGCACATTTTTCAATTTATATGGAAGTAAAGGCAATGTGATACATGAAAACATTATTATTTTAAAGTTAAATTAACTTAAAATAGATATATAAAAATTCCCATTAGTTGATTTTTTTTCAGTGCATCCTGCATCCCAGGGAGCAAGCCCATACGCGCCCCGTGTTTTACATGGGCCAAAGCACTGAGTAGTCCATATGGGACCCATCAGAGGGTCACATGGGGCCCACATGAGTTAGTACACTGTTAATTATTACCTGGTACAGGTGTGCTGGGAGTGAACAAAAACCTGGATGCTATGGATGTAGCTAAGCTTGAAGAAAACATTTAAAGTAATGGAAGATTTATTAACTTTCATTTATTTATTTGTCTGATCCCTTTATCCAAGGTGACTTACAACAGTTGAGATACAATTGTTTACACTTCTTTTTTATCCATTTGGAGCACAGGCAGGTGAAGCAACTTGCTCAAGGTCACACGGTAATAGGATTTGAATCCCCAACCCCTTTCATCAAACTCAAACTATAATTGAAATTGTAACAAATTTTACACCAAAAAAGGTCACTCATGTTTGATATCCTGCATATTTATTATACACTCTTGAAAATAAAAGGTGCCAGAGCACCTTTTTATAGCAGTGCCATACGGGAATCTTTATTTTTTGGTTCCCAAAAGACGAATGTAAAGTAAATGTATATAATTTATATACATATAAAGTTGAATATTAAAACAATGTGCGACTGGGGATCTAATTGGGGATAAATCGTATGTGACTGACAAAAAGATCAGGGGCCTACTGCTAATACGCGATTGAGAAAGTACTAGGGTGTTGTACCGTGTTAAAAAATGATGGATGTAGTAAGAAGTCAAACAGAATGACACCTTTTATTGGCTAACTAAAAAGATTACAATATGCAAGCTTTCGAGGCAACTCAGGCCCCTTCTTCAGATCATCGACAAAGAAATAGGGTCAGGCCGCAACAGATCAGGGGCTCAAGTGTCTAAAAATAAAAACAAAACCCCACTGTGGTCACACAGAATCTGTGCGGGATTTGAGTCCACAACTTCGGAGCTTCAAGTCCAAAAGTCTTAGCCACACTGCCTTCCTATTAAAATATTAAAACTCTTGTTAGCAATAAAGTTCTGAAAGGTAAAACTGGATGATATTTGTAGGATTAAGGGTACGAAAGAAAGAGGGTATGCTCATCTAAAAATCGCAAACAATAACGGTCCCATTATAGAACAAGTGATCATGTTCGGGGGTTACTGCCACCACTCCCTCCTGTCACTAAATATTCATGTAGTGTTTCAGGATCGACCCAGCCATCTACGGTAGCTGATAATGAAAACACAGCTGACTAACTATCAATTGCGATCCCCCAAACGCAAATTTCCTCTCAATTCTTGCGTATCCCGTCTCCTGTAGTGTTGTGGCGCCGCACACAAACCCTCCATTGCAGGGTTCGCCGATTTATTCTTTCATTAGTTAGCCGCGCAGAGACTTGAAGCGACAGGTAATGGACAAGACTGCTCAGTACAATTTATCATTAAGTCGAATGTATTTAGTGAAACTGTGCATTGTCTATATAAAACAGGCAATTTCTATTTTTCCAAGTTAGGTTTAAAACATAATCATTTGATACGCTGTCTTTCTGTCACTGCATTTCTCACACGCACACACACACACACACACACACAAGCGCACGCAGACACACGCGCACACAGATCCGGTCTCCTTTCGATTTCGTTTCCCGGAAGAATCCTTAATATTATACGCACACCCTTTACACTAGAAGACAGTACCAGCACTGTGTCTTAAAATTGTCGTTCGTGTGTCCACGGAAGAAGCACAATAATTAATCCTGTCGGATTTTGGACAGACTTTGCTTCCCGGACTCAATAATAAAGAGAGAGAGAGTGAAGGAGAGAGCGATCGACAGAGAAACAAACTTATTGCAGGTAGAAGACATGAATGACGAGGCTTCACCTCCACCTTTGATCAAGGTAGGCAGAACGCGATAATAAACCAGGAAACGTATTTTCTGCACAGATACTCGGAGTTTACACGATGTATGCTATATTTCTAGTTCCTGGCGTGTATATTTTGCAGCTTTGAAGAGCATGCTAGCTGTGACATGCTAGTTTATCATCCATTCAGTTGTTTTAGGGGTTAAAACAATCAGTCATGTGTTGCTCATGCCTTCCTCGTTGTTTGAACAGAACGCAGGGTGCTCCTTTGGTAACTCTTTAGGGTGGATTTTGTTCCGGGAAACTTCATGCAGCTCTAGTGTCCACATTTGCTTTCTTCTTCTTCGCGAGAGGACCAGCTTTAAGAAGAGAAGTATGTCACAGAACAAATCGATGCTCTGCTTGAAGAAGGGACTGGGTAGTTTGAGAAGCCTGTAACGTCAGCAAGCATGGGGGGGGGGGGGTCCTTAGTTGTGACGTCATCAAGGCGAGGGGTTTCAAAGTCAAGTTTTGGAAATTTACGTAAATCATAAACATAACCCACTGGATTGAGAAATCCTGAAAGATCAGTTTACTTTGTGTTTGAAGTACTAGGGTGCTGTACCGTGTTAGCCATTATGAATGTAGAGAAAAGCCAAGCAAAATGACACCTTTTATTGGCTAACTAGAAAGATTACAATATGCAAGCTTTTGATTACATCTTGCCTGAAGAAGGGGCCTGAGTTGCCTCGAAAGCTTGCATCTTTCTAGTTAGCCAATAAAAGGTGTCATTTTGCTTGGCTTTTCTTTGTGTTTGAGAAAATATTGTAGATTTCATTTACCATTTTTTATTTCTGTTATTAATGGTATCGTGTATTGATTAATACACCACATTTTTAAAAGTTTCTGAATGTTACTTTGTTAATCGGAAAGTCCAATCCAGACTCGCGCCTCGCTTACCTACGAACTTGAATGTTTCCAATGAGGACACCGAGAGCGCTCAAATGAACAGCGCCCTCCGCCTTGCCAGCTCTGCGGTGTCCGTTCTTTGCTTCGCAAAGCCACTCATTTAAACGCATTTGCTGTAATAATATCTATGAATCCGCTTAATACGACCCAGGGTGAAAGGGATAAGGAAGGGGAAAAAAAGTTATTTCTTTTATTGTATAGCGCTTGGTTTTCTATGGAATTACGATTAAGAAAATTTAACTTAAATCAATCTGCTCATTCTTTATTTAAATACCTTTTTTCTTTGAAGAGGTAGACTTGCTGATGCTAATCATTTTAGGCTGCTGGAGGAAACCCCTGCACATGTTAGGAGAACATACAAACTTTACATGGAAAGTTTTTGATTCTGACAGCAAAACGCTATGGTGCAAAATTGCAAGAGTCATGGTGTAAAAAACGGAGAGAAAGTAGGAGACGGGGAGAATAACATCATACAGACAACCGTAGGCTCCTTGCAAAGTTACAAACCGTGCATAAGAAGAACACTTCCTTGTTTTCTATGTAAGGTAGCTTCACGAATTTCCTCTGATAGCTCCTATACTGTATGTCCACGAATTATTTGGAAATGCAGCACAACTTGTAAACTGTAAAATGCCTACGAACAACACTGTATAAAATAAAGGTTGTTTCATTTATTGTTTCCAACAATAGGCTTTTAAGTAGTGTCTTGCGTTTAGTCAGTCAACACATCGTTTTTTTGTTTTTTTTTTTACTCTGATTCCATGTTGCACAGATGCTCTTTTTTCTTCCCAATTCAGCCTAAAAGTGAAATATGAATAAGACGTGGCTGGTATCTATCTATCTATCTATCTATCTATCTATCTATCTATCTATCTATCTATCTATCTATCTATCTATCTATCTATCTAATATAGTGCCTTTCATTTCTATCTTTCTATCTATTATATAGTGCCTTTTATATGCATTTTATACCATCTATATATCTAAAAAGATGCTTAACATGCAGAATAAAACTGCAGAGAATACACAATACAAAAGAAAAAAGAAAACAATTAAATACCTGTGTTCTGTTTGAATGTTCAGTCGGCCTGCCTTTCCTGCTTTTCCATGATCTTTATAAATTCACTTCCTCTCTTTATCTTACATTAAAAAGTAGCCTTACGATGTATTTTGTGTTACCTAGACTTAATCATTACACTAAACAATAATTATTATAGTTGAAAAGTAGCTTGTAATAAAAATAAGCAGAAATAAATATTTTAAAAATAACAGGCAAAAACACGGTTAATATATCTCATGGGTTTTAAGGATATTTACCTTCTTTGGAAAGAGAGTTATCTGCCCCATTCCTTAGGCTACATCCACTATCTATCTCTAGAAAAAAAAATCTTCTTGGTAACAGTTTGCTGGGTGAAGCTAAGCTTTCAATGTTAAAAACATGGTATAATATTATAAGGAGGACTGTAACTACTGACATTGTGTTGTTGTAATGTTTAAGGTGCTTATTCAAACCAGAGTGAAATGGGGATTTTCCTATTATAAAATAAAAAATTAGCTTGAAGAATATGAGGTCTTGTCTGGAGTACTGCATGCAGTTTTGGTCTGTGGGCTATAAGAAACACGTAGCAGCTTGAGAGAAAGTCCTCAGAAAAGCAGCTAGGCTGATCCCAAGACTGAGAGCTATGAAGAGAGACTGAAGGAGCTGAACCGTTTCAGTTTAAGCAAATGGAGATTTAGAGGCGACATGATTGAAGTGTTCTTGTCAAGAGGTTTTCTAATGTTTGTAAAAGAATTTCAAGAAATATGGGGAACTAATGATTTTTATGCTGTGATCAAGAATGAACATTTTTATTTCAAATGCCTTTCCAGAAAAAGTCAAAGTCTTGGCTTAATATCTGGTTCATAAGATAAGACGTCTTATATTTAAGTTATTATTAGGGAAAACATGAAGTTAAAATGTTATATAATTTCATCCTTAACTTAATGCACTGGTACAAATGAAATCAGGGTTATTTTACTTGAATGGGCAGGATGATCTATCTATCTATCTATCTATCTATCTATCTATCTATCTATCTATCTATCTATCTATCTATCTATCTATCTATCTATCTATCTATCTATCTATCTATCTATCTATCTATCTATCTATCTATCTATCTATCTATCTATCTATCGTATAACTGCTTTTCATACAAACCTATCAATCATACAGAGAGCCTAATGATTCTTACGTAGACTGAAATTCTTTTGATTTGCTCTGACATGTTTCTCCTTCTGCACTTTTCCATCAGAGTCTGCCTGGAAATATTTCAGGGAGTTTTGCATTGCATTTTTCTGGCATTCTCAGTCATATTCTCGAAATATCAATTCTACCCTGATCAAGCTTTGCTTGGCTTCTCGTTTTGTTTTTCTTCTTTTCTCTCTTGATATTATTTTACAGTTTGATATTATCTCGTGGTTGTGTTTGTTCTGATATTGAGAGTTATAAATTGTTTAAATGAAGCTGGCAGACCAATGAGGTATTTTAATTCTCATATCTTATTGCTTTCCTGTCATCCTCGACCTTAAGTTGCAGTATATGTTTTATTTAACAGGATTCATCTTCTTCTCTTCCTTAATTCCATTTTTTAATTTTGAGTTTACTGTAGTCTGTTATATCTCTATGGTGTTTATGGTGGAACAGTCATTTCTCCCAGTTGTACTTTTATGGTTGTGTAATTTATTTTTTCAAGCAAGCATGAGTACAAACTTGTGGTTGTGTACAGTTTCTGTTGTGTTGTGGCCTTGTGCTGGATTCAGTTTCCAATTACAGCTTAACAGCATCTCCAAGTTTCTTTCTTGTCTGTACTTTCACTTCCATGTATGCATCAGTTTCACATTTTAGATGCTTCATTTCCATTTGTCCTTTTGTTATGACTAACAGCAGTCAAATCCTTTAAATCAAATAATTATTTTTATTTTATAGCATCTTTCAGAGCAACATAAAGTGGCTTACGTGCAAAGAATAAGCCACCATTGAAGTTTAAGGGTTGAAGGGTTCAACTAAAAAGTTGAGAGGTACATATTTGGTGTCCTTCGCCGATGAAATACATGAACATAATGAACCAGAGCTTTAAATGCTGTGACTAGAAATACAGAAGTTTATTTTTCTTAGGGCGGAAATCTGGGTTAGGATTAGGGTAGGGAATATTGCCTTGCGGCTATGCATGGGTACACTTACCTTTTATTTAAAACTTAACTTTTATAAGGTTAATTCTTTTGTCTCTGAATCCTACTCCTCATATATTTCATTCAGTCCATTAGAAAAATATGTGTTAAGTTGTTCTACAAATTCCTTCTCCTTTTTTTAACAGTGCTGTTTTATTCCAAACATGATAGGATTATGATTTTCTTGTAAAAAGTGCTGGTACAACATTGTCTGCTTAGTTTGAGTCTCTATTAATAATAATAATTCTTTACATTTATATAGCGCTTTTTTCACTACTCAAAGTACTCTCCACACAGGAAGGACCCGGGAAGCGAACCCACAATCTCCTTACTGCAAAGCAGCAGCAGCACTACCACTGCACCACCTGTGAGGATTATTAATTAATCTATCTAAGCTATTAATCTAAGGTGTTATATGAATCTTGCTTTCAAAGAGTTTTTTGTCTCCCCAATATATAGCAATCTACACTCAGCACACTGGATCCCATAAATACAATTTTAATAATAATAATAATAATAATAATAATAATACATTTTATTTATATAGGGCCTTTCCCATGCTCAAGGTGCTTCACAGAGTCTTAGAAAAAAATAGCAGGGTATATGTAACATTGGATACAAATGTTTTCCTGAATAGAACAATGAAACAAATAACAAAGCATTAAATAGAATAAAGGACAATAAACCAGAGTAAAATACTAAATTCAATACTAAAAGAAAAACCTAACAAATAAGCTAATTTGTGATATAACAGATACACAAATTATCCTGAGCACCTGGATAGAGAGGTAAACTGAAAGAAAGGGCAGAACATTAAGTTAAGTAAAAAGCCTTTTTAAATAGATGAGTTTGAAGTTGTTTTTAAAAGAATGAATGGAGTCAGCTGATCTCATTCATTTCCGGATGTCATTTCAAAGTCTGGGTGCTATGGAGCTGAAGGCCCTGTCACCCACAGAGTGCAGGTTAGTGTGGGGCACAAGAAGATTACCAGAATCAGAGGATCTTAGTAGGTGAACAGGAGCCTAGTGATTTAGAAGGTCACTGATGTAGTCCGGTGCAAGGCCATTTAAAGCTTTGTAGGTTATTAATAGAATTTTATATTCAATCCTGTAAGACACAGGGAGCCAGTGAAGGCGAAGCAGGATGGTTGTGATGTGCTAACTGTTGCTGGTTCGTGTAAGGACTCTTGCAGCAGAGTTTTGAATTAACTGGAGCTGTGATATAAGATTAGAAGGGGGACCTGCCAGCAGCGAGTTACAATAATCGATGCGGGATGTGATAAAAGCATGGACAACTTTCTCAGCATTAGAAAGGGGGAGGAATGAGTGAATTTTGAGATTTTAATGTGAAATTCTGGAAAACTGGCAATACTGTCTTACACCTCTCATTCCAAATTATTTTTTATTTTTCAATGGAATAATCCAAGCAAATTTAATTTGCTTTTTGATAGTACAAGAGGCATGCACCAATATATACCTCAAATTATTATTCCTTCTATATGCAGTGATTAATTGAAAATTACGTAAGGGTTTAATTTATTTCTTGTAATTTCTCAAAATGTGTATAAACACCCCTTAAAACCTGTTGTGCATGATGTAAGTATGTTACTACTATTGGAATGATATCTGTCTGTCTTTTGTTGGCTATTTCCCCTTGTGTTCCATTAAATAAATAAATACACACACACGCACGCACACACCCACACCCCACACACACACACACACACACACACACACACACACACACACACACACACACACACACACACACACACGCACACTATGGTCTGAACGTACACCAGAATGACTGAGCCTAAAATAGAAAGAAAACTTCTAACCTGGAAGTTACAGTCACAGTGAGGCATTATGCAGACATAATATGGATATGTACCAAACATTATTATTGTAAATATGGAGTCTTTTTATACAGAGTTCACAAATGCCCATCCATCCATCCATCTATCTAATATCATAACTGATTTATTCAGTTTTTGATCACAGAGGCCACAGTCCATCCAGGCAGCATCAGATATAATGCAGCTCGTGATTAGTGATGAGCAAAATAGTAGTGCCCCTAAAATTCACTTTGTATGTGATATTGGAATTGTTAAATGCAAAACCCAAAAAATTTGATTTCTTGGGTTTTTATAAGTTTGTCTCTGTATGGAATATGAAATATTGCTCCCTAAGGGTTATTCTGATGCTGAAACCAGTCTGTTTCATCAACCGCCCTCCAGAGTTCCATAGCCTCTTCCATGGCTCCTTTATATAACCGCACAGAGAACCATAGACACTTGGAATAAGCTACCAAGTAGTGTGGTAAACACTAGGACTTTAGGGACTTTCAAAACTGGACTTGATGTTTTTTAGAAGAATTAAGTAGATAGAACTGGTGAGCTTTGTTGGGCTGAATGGCCTGTTCTGATCAAGATTGTTCTAATGTTCACACTGCCTGCCTACACTTTGACACTGTCAGTTCTTCATCATAACACTCATTTAGGGGCAGGTAACTCCATGGGTTAACCATTAGACCTCAGTTTATCCAACTCTGTAAGATGACTGCTAGCACCCACGAACCCAGGCTGATGGATTTTAGCAGTGCAAAAGTGCCTGCAGATATTTCCTTTCTAACTTGACCTCCCTTCTTCATACCCTGCACTATTTCATGTTGGTACTGTATGTGGAGAAAACAGTTGTAGATGAGATGAAACATATATTTACTAACGGCATGGATTTTGGTTGTGGCCAAATACAGTTTCTTTCGTAATGTTTTTTTTTTTTGCAAAGCAAAACTTCAAGTTTCTCTGCATATTCAGTTTTGGGTGAAATAATTTGTTCATCACTGGCCACAAAGGACAAAGTATCAGCACATCATGGGGCACACTATTGAACATATTTGTGTTCTTGCCCATCCATCCATCCATCCATCCATCCATCCATCCATCCATCCATCCATCCATCCATCCATCCATCCATCCATCCATCCATCCATCCATCCATCTGTTTTCTAATCTGCTTAATCAAGGATGGTGGGGAGCTGGTGCCTACTATAGAGGTTTTCAGCACAAATGAACTAACCCTGGATGATCACTAGTCAATTCCTGGGCACATACCCACACACTCTCATACCAGGCTGGTTTAAAGTCATCAATTAACCTTTGGAATATGGAATGAACAGTGAAATGTCAAGATAAAAAACTCACATAGACACGGTAAAACATGCAAACTCCACACATACTTTGACACACTTAGAATTCAAATCCAGAACTCATGAGCTGTGGAAAAATACATTTAAACCATCCAACACTTTGCAATTTAGAGTGACATTTTTATAGAGTGAAATTAGCAGAGAAACACATGTTGATGCTACTGCAACAGTGACCCAGTTAAGTGGCATTTTGTGTGATTGGGTTTCAGTCCATCTTCTTTTCCCAAAGGTTTCAGTGCCTAGTCACACAAATAAAGTTGTTTTTGAGTTTCTAAATGTCCTCACGGATTACATTTACGTGTTTCTCCATTCATGTGTTTTAACCTCTTCCTGTAAGCTTTTCTTAGCTTCCACATTTTTTGGGCAATGTAGAGCTACGGCTTCATCACCACAGCCTTGTGCATCATTTCCTTGCTCGTCTCCTTCATTGGTGGTTCCTTTTATTTTATTTTTTTTAGTGATGTTCTTGTTTGAGTTCTATCCCTCATTTGGTACCTTTAACCTCAGGACTCATATTTTTGGATTTTGCTTTATTGCTGTTGTCACAAAGCTCTGGGGACCCAAGTTTCATTTCCTTTCTTGTTTACTGTCTGTGTAGAGGTAGAAATTGTATTTGTCAATTATCAGAGTATTTAATTACATCCCAACAATGTGTGTGTGTGGGTCAGTGTGTTAGGTAAATTAATGACTTTAAACATGGATAAAGTATGGGTGTGAATTTAAAAGAGCTCTGCAGTGGACAAGGCTAATGTCTAGGGCTGATTCTGCTTTGTACTTTTAAAGCCACTGGAATAGGCAGCCTGAAAACATGGCTATTTTTATTATTATTATTTTTATTATTATTTATTTTTTTGGATGATATCTGCACAAGATTAAGAAATATTACCTCTATGGAATAATATTTTAACAGTTGAGGACCAGCACTATGAATGAATCGCTCAGTGTGACATAAAGAGACAGAAGTGGGAACTAAACTAGCAACTCTGGGGTTTAATGTCCAGAGCACTAGCCACTACATCACACTGCATTTCTTCCTTCTAACTCTTCATTATACAATTATTATAATTATAAATAAATTACTATTCATTCATTTTTTACAACTTAACTGTAAACAATAAGTTAATTGATAGCGATAACTACTTAATAAATCCTAATGACATTCATTTTTCCATTTTCTGGACACACTTCTTCTGAAGGAATCTTGGAGTATCTACCATCTATAGCTACAGCATCAAGCACAAGATAGCAACCAAAAGTAGAAGGGAAAACTCATATGAATACCCAAAAACACCTACACCGGGCAAACTGCAAAACAACATACAGATGTAGACAAAAATGTTGGTCCCGTTACAGCTCATAGAATAAATGCTGCATGCCTCCTTACAAAGTGATGATATGAATAGCCATTGTCCCCTGTAGACTTGCATGCCTTTGATATGTCATTGAGTAAAGCAAAGCAAGTCTGATAAGAGAACAAGTATTGCCTATTCTACAAAGATATTTTAAAATGGCCTGGACATATTTGCTGGTACCCTTAGAAAAGATCCGAAATAATTAGATTTATATAAGACTATTTATATGTTGAAAAGTTGTCACTCGGCTGTTTGGTGTCATCATGTGTCAAACACTGAATATGGACTAGAGAAATCAAAAGAGAGATGTGTGAGGAGGTCAGTAAGAAAATAGACAAGCAAGGCTAGAAGACCATCTCAAAACATCTTGGTGTTCCTGTGACAACAGTTGCAAATATTAAGAATTTTAAAGGCCATGGGACTGTAGCCAACCTCCCTGGATGTGGGCACAAGAGGTACATTGACTCCAGAATGGGCAGAAGGATAGTGAGAATGGTAGACAAAAAGCCAAGGACAACTTCCGTAGAGATACAAGCTGAACTCCAAGGTCAAGGTCCATCAATTTGTGACTGCACCGCATCTGTTGCTTTTTGAGTAACATTGGGATTAATGGGAGAAGACTCAGGAGGACTACACTTAAGAAAGCAAGACTGGAATTTGCTAAAATGCATATAGACAAGCCACAATGCTTCTGGTAGAATGTCTCTTGGACAGATGAAACAAAACTGGAGCTTTTTCCAAGTCACATTAGCTCTATGCCCACAGATGAAAAAATGAAGCTTTCAAAGAAAAGAACACCATACCTACTATGAAATGTGTCGGACGATTGGTTATGTTTTTGGGCTGCTTGGCTGCAGCTGGCATGGGGTGCCTTGAGTCTGTGCAGGGAACAATGAAATCTTAAGACTATCTAGACATTCTGGAGCAAAACATACTGCCTGGTGTCAGAAAGCTCTGTCTCAGTCATAAGTTATGGATCCTTCAAGAGGATAATGAGCCAAAACACATGGATAAAAGCAGACACAAATGGCTAAGAACAAACCATTGGACTATTTTGAAGTGGCCTTCTGCCCGGATTTGAATCCTCTCAAATGTTTATGGAAAGATGTGAAACATGCAGTCTGGAGAAGGCCTCGTTTAGACCTGAACCAGCTGGAACACTTTGCTCAGGGGGAGTGAGCCAGACTACTTGTGGACAGGTGCAGAAGCCCCACGGAGAGCTCCAGGAATCACTTGTTTGCAGTGATGGCCACTAAATGTTGTGCAACATAATATTAGATTAAGAGTCCCATCATTTTCGTCCATGCCATTTTCATTTGTGTTATTATCTGAAATATTCTTTTGAATCAAAACTCTAAAACAAAGTCTGATTTTTGTTAAATACAGAGTGAACAATGATGGGTTGAGTTATTTCAGAGACAATTGTAGGTTCTTCTCTTTTCGTGGAGGGGCACTAACAATTTTTTCCATGTCTGTATGTCTCTGGATTGTCTTAGAAACTTGGAGTACCTGAAGAAAATGTAAGGGGGAAGGAGCAAAGTTCACTCAGACAGTGGCCGGGCTGAAATTTGAACCCAGGACACTGAGCTGTGAAACAGCAGTGGAAACCACTTTTAAAACTTTATGCTTTATATAACCTCAAAGCAGAATATGTCTACAAAAACGTGCAGATGTGTTAAACCAGGGGTAGGCAACGCCGGTCCTGGAGTGCCACAGTATGTGCAGGTTTTTGTTCCAACCCAGTTCCTTAACGAGAACTCAATTATTGCTGATGAAGCACATATTGCTTAAGTGACATTTTAATGCTTCATTTTAGTGGTCTCGCTTGTTAAGGTTCTCCAACCTTAATTGCTTATTTCAATCTTAAACTGCTGCATTCAGTGTTTTAATTGCTCCTTATTAGCAATAAGATATAAAACAGGGGTAGGCAATGTCGGTCCTGGTGAGCCGCAGTGGCTACAGGTTTTCATTCAACCCAATTGCTTAATTAGAAACCAATCATTGCCAATCTCAGACCTTATTTAATTTTATGGCTTGTTAGTCTGTGCAATGTAAGGCTTTTATATCGTAGATTTTTTTCCTTTCCAAGGATATCATCCAAATGATTTGAAGCCTAAAACAGATCATTTTCAGTCTGTCACATTTTTCTATTAAGTGTTTTATTAAATCAAACCGTGCATGATGAACACACATAGATGTAATTGGAAAAAAGCTAGCTGGAGAACTGCTGGCTGCTTTGTCTTTTACATCTTATTGCTAATAAGGAGCAATTAAAACACTGAATGCAGCAGTTTAAGATTGAAAAAAGCAATTAAGGTTGGAGAACCTTAACAAGCGAGACCACTAAAATGAAGCATCAAAATGTCACTTAAGCAATATGTGCTTCATCAGCAATAATTGAGTTCTCGTTAAGGAACTGGGTTGGAACAAAAACCTGCACATACTGTGGCACTCCAGGACCGACGTTGCCTACCCCTGTGTTAAACCACAGGCATGTATTTAAGATATGTAGAAACGCAATGAGCTCATTAGTTGGTAAATGAAAGCATCCTTTACAAGACCTGCATCTTAAAGTGGGTGGTGTAAACATAACATACAGGTATGCTGTAGCAACAAGTTGTAACAACCAGGGATGAGCCACCTATAGTATGTGCCGGTATTCTATCTTGTAAATGAGTAGCTTCAGAACCACCGACAGAGATGCCTATAAAAATGACATGCCTGGAGTATTACAAACAGAATTCCATCTAGTGCAGCAATGGTGAGCAGTCCTTTTAGGGATAGTGGGCAACCTATAAAAGCTATACCAAGAGCAAAGGATCCATTCTGGAACTTCTAACACTACATTGGTGGTAGAAGTGGGATGAGAAGACCTGCAGCCTGACTTATCAAAGCTCTGAGCGTTGTTCCTTGGCTCTTTTAAGGAGTTGCTGGAGAGTTCTGATGGTGAGATGTGGAATCTGGAGCACCGTTTGCAGTATCAGTACAGGGAGGAAGACAGATGAGATACTGCTACCTCTACGCAGATTTAAGTGGAGCTTGGGGTTCATGGAAAAAAAAAAAAAAAGTTTATAAGATCAAGTTGTCACTGACCCCAGGTGAGCCATGTGAAGCAGGATCAGATGTAAGAATCTGCAGACAAAGGGAGAGGCAGACCACAGAACAGTAATGGAGATCGAGTCTCAGAGATGAGATCCGGACCTGAATTGGTTTTTGCAGCTTCAATTCAGTGAAGAAAAGCAACCAAGAGATAAATCTGCAGTTCCACATAAGAAGGTTCACCCGCTCACTTATAACTGAATGGTCACCACAAAGAAGTGTAGTGTTTAACACCAATTCCTCAATGCATTAACAGCACGGCACTTAACATCCCAACTGCATCACCTGACAATAAGCACTTGATACTCCTGATGATGTTTTTTTGCCATTGGCCACACAACTGTAACAAAACTGAAGACATGCCCACCATTTTGAAGAGTTGTGCTCTGTTTCAAGTGTTTGGAAGTGGTCACTTAGGACAGCAACTTCAAAAGGAGGAAAATTCCACATCTGCACTTGGCACCGTTGCTACAATAACATTTTTAAACCTGCTCAATTAATTTCATTGTCTAAGGAGGTGGAGCTTATGCTAGTAGCATCAGGAACCAACTCAAGAGGGGACACCAGTCCATCAGAGAGAACACTCACACAGACTGACCCATTGTAGAAATGTCAATTAATCTAATACATTTAATAATCTGTGCAATAATAATAATAATAATAATAATTCATTACATTTATATTGCGCTTTTCTCAGTACTCAAAGCGTTATCCACACAGGGAGGAACCGGGAAGCGAACCCACAATCTTCCACAGTCTCCTTACTGCAAAGCAGCAGCACTACCACTGCGCCACGAGGAAGGAAAACTCATACACACACCAGGAAATGATAAACACCCTTCCCAAGTATTGATTTTGGAGCTGCGAGGTAACTCCTGCCTGCCATTCTGCTTTGAATATTACATTGCATCTCACACTCATGCCTGGGAGACAACTTCAGGGCTTGCCAACTTGTAATTTCACGCTGAGCCAAGGATTGGTGCTGTCTTGTAATGCTTCTCCTCTCCTTCCTTCTACAGATCCCGTAACTGACATCTAGTGGGCACATGACTTCATTTTTGGCTCCAGGGCTCCTGGACCCACCCTTTTCACCTCACTGACTTTGTTAACTGGCACCACAGAGATCTTTCATCAGTTTAATTGCAGAATTGCATCTGTGAAGATTTTTTACATACACACATTAATTTGTGTTTATTGTTTTTGGTGAAACAATATATGGGGTTTGACTAAGTGTACGCCAATACTTTATTTGTGTTCTTGTTTCTTTCTACATTGGAAACAACACTTTTCTGAATACTTGTGCATCTCAGGATACAACCCCACAAGGGGGCCAAGAGTTTCAGGTCACCAATTAATTTAACATCCACACACATACACACATCTGTAGGAGGAAAATCACTGGGAGAACATCCAAGCTCAACGCACACAAGAACCAAGCACAGGATTTGAACCCAGTACACTGAGTCCATGATGGAGGAGTGCTAACCATTGTTTCATGCTCAAATATAGTAATGTAAGGAATTTTACAGACATTAGTTCTACAGTCCGTACAAAAACTTTTCACCCCCTTGAAGATTTCCATATTTTACTCTTATATAGCATTGATTAACAGAAAAAGACCCTTTAATGTTAAAGTGAAAACAGATCTCTGCAACATGGTCTAAATTAATCACAAATCGAAAACACAAAATATCTGAACGCACACTCTCTTTAAGTCAGTATTTAGTAGGCTCACCTTTAGCAGACTTGATTGCCTTGAGTCTGTGTGCTCAGGTCTCTCCCTATCAGCTTTGTTCATTTGGACACTGACATTTTTCCCCATTCTTCGTTTGGATTGAGATCTGGACCCTGACTCAGTCACTCCAGGACAGTCACATTGTTTTTGTGGTAACACTTTATTTCAGGTACTTCAAAAATGCATTCATTACTCATTTACTATTACATAACAAGACAGTAACAAACACTTCTTTTGGTGTTAATAACACTGACAAAGCATCAACTAAGTGTTTATTCATGTCTGTAATAAGGCCTACTAAAATAACTTCACTTTGGAATGGTATGAGGTGGTTTATCTGAGACATGTTTCTCCTGATATTGCATATTCAGTATAAGATCCTTCTTTTTCATAAATGATTTTGCTAGCTTGTCAATGAGCCACACTGCATAAAGGTGAATGACCACCTTAATGGTGCTTTATAAATGGTACTAAGATCACCTTTGTAGTACAGTGACCAGACGTTTGTAAAGTACAGTACATGAAATGCAGTCTCATTAGTGCAGTATATTGTTAAAGCTCACAGTAACACTTGGTGTTTCTCTTTTTTTTTTTTGAATCGCTCAATTTTGTCCAGACAGGGCATTCATTTTTCAGGTTTTATCATTTTCTGCTACCTGAATCATTGATTGATTTTAACATGATTTTAACCTCCCTGTTAAGGGGTACGGTTAGGGATATTCAGAGAGATGAGCCTATGCTGTCCTGGATAACGGACTACATGTCCGGCAGATCGCAGTTTGTGAGACTCAAAGGGTGTGTTTCTAATGTGGATGTGAGCAACACTGGAGCACCACAAGGAACAGTCCTGTCACCTTTTCTCTTCATTTTGTACACCACAGACTTTAAATATAACCTCAGGTCATGTCACTTGCAGAAATTTTCAGATGACTCCACGTTAATGGGGTGTACTGATAAGAGAGATGAGACAGAAGAGAGGAGTCAGGGAGTCAGGTGGAGAAGTTTATTCGTTTAGTGCAGAATAAATAGTCAGCACCTTAACATTAGCAAAACCAAGGAACTTCTTATTGAATTTCACCACGGCAAAGTGTCTCTACACCCGGTCACCATTCAGGGAGTGCACTGCTAAATACGAGGGGCGGTCAAAAAGTTCCAGGAATTGTGATATAGTGGGAGAGTGAGAGATCAGATTACGTACACATTGTTGAGGAGGGGAGTGCAGCACGTCTGTAGACCAGTTACAACAGAGATTGCTTATGGTATGTATGTAGTATTGTTTTAATTACTGATTGTGTTAGACGTGTGCATAGTCATGCCGCAGTTCTAACCATGTGCTGTTTGCTAATTGGAGACTAAATCAGCTTCACATACACTAGTGGGATTGCAGCACTTAGTGTATGAGTCCCCAGTTTGCACATGAACTTGTAGTTAGCACGTTGTTTGAACTACAACATTACACCAAATGACTATGCACATGTCTAACTCAAACAGTAATTAAAGCAACACTAAATGCCAGAACCAATCCAGACCTGTTGTAACTGGTCTATTGACATGCTACACTCCCCTCTACAACAATGTGTGTGTAATCTGATCTCTCATTCTCCCGCCATATCACAATTCTGGGAACCTTTTGACTGCCCCCCATATACTTGGGGGTCCACATTAGTGACTGTTTGGTCTGGTCTTATAACACAGGTGAACCAAAAAAGAAAGGGCAGAGCAGGCTCTTCTTCCTTAGGAGACTGTGTTCCTTTAATGTGTGTAGTGACATCCTTCACATCTTCTACAACTTTTTGATGGCCAGTGTGATTTTCTACACTGTGGTGTGCTGGGCTGGTGATATCACTTGAAGACTGGACCGCCAAATTAACAAACTGGTTTAAAGGGCAGACTGAGTTATGGGATGCACTATTGAGGTAGTGCAGGAGGAGAGAATTCAAACAAAACTAAGTGCCATTATGAACAGTGCTGCACATCATTTCTCTGCCACAACAATACTGAGGACTTTCTGCCAATGAATCATTCAACGGATGTGTGTCAGGAAATGCTATGTGGGCTTCTTCTTATCAATTGCAATACACCTGCATGATGTCTAACTGGGACTGCAACTGCCAAGTTAGAAGCTTTATCTCTTTTTATTTATTTTTTTCATAGTTTGTTGTTTGTCATAACATAATAATTTATTGAGGTTCTGTAAAAAGCCATATTTCCCCCGGTGACAAATAAAGTTCTATCTAACATTCTAAAACAAAGTTTTAAATGGTCCTTTTAAAATCTGTTACTAAGTGGACACTGATGACTGCAACCTTTCTGGAAGTGGAGGTGGTGCACTACTACAAGTACGTGGCTACCAGGACAGCAGCAAATAAACTGGGAATCCCCAAGCCAAAGCTTTGCCCACTGAAACAAGTCATTGAGTTAATTAAAGAACAAATGTGAAAACAAGAAAGAAAGCAAAGCCTGTGACGTGCTACACAACTTTGAGATGGAAAGGAAGTCACACTTAACAACTACAGCTGCTGGATCTTGCTATCTGGAGGATGTCACATTACATGACAAGAAAGATCAGAAGATGATGATTACATGAATCCCTAATAACTTTCAGTACAGTTTTAAAGTTCCTATTGCACTGCCAAACTTTTGTAAGCTCGCTTCATTTTGACAGCCAATTCTTGTGCTGCCTGGTAGCACCAGTGGCTGTATGAATGTTATCCAGGTAGAATTTTAGCTCAGCCCATCTTTTTCTTTTTTTCCCATTTTGTTATGGTACGACAAACCTTAGACATTAGAAAAACGAGCCTCTTTTCTGATTGCGCAGTCCTAAATACCTGCTTTTCTTCTTTGTCTGGCTGAGCACTTATTGTTAGTCAGCACTCACACACACACTAAAGCCCTTTCATACAACTAAAGACAGACTCAAAGCTGTTTTATTATGTTGTGATGGGTAAGCGTGATGACTGAGTTGCTGAGGATGTCACACTACATGACTATCCACAACTCTTTAAGATTATGTAAATGAAGAATATAACTGGAAAATGTTGGAATAGTAATGTAGTGTGATTGGCCTTACAAGAGACATTCAGAAGGCCTACATGTGAAGGGGGACCTTACCCTGACCCAGTAATGACCATTTCAGCTGTACTTTTCTATTCAATGATCCAACTGCTCAGTAGTTCAGGTGCAAATATAGGAGTAAGCAGTAATGACGCACTGCCCGAAAACGTGCAGTGAATACACTTGACTTGAGCATTCCTAGTTTTCATGTTCTTCCTCTGTACATTTACCATTTGTTTGCTCAGAGGTTGATGTGCTTGCTGCTTCCTGAGCAGCTCTTCTTTTCTCCACTCTAGCAGTCTGCTTCTTCTCTTCATTTGTATGCATCTTTTCACATTAAAACTGATTAAGTCAGTGTTTGTATTGCAATTACTTACTACGTTTTCTTTAATTTTTCACTTAAGCTGGCACTTAAGTGTTCAATCTACCACAAGAATGATTTAAGATATGAAGGGGTAGGGGAAGTGACAGCGAAGGTGATAGGGAATGAGAACAGCGCCCATACGCATGCTCCACATGGCTGCCCTGATTCTACAATAAAATAAAATAAAAATAAAAAGATGAATAACCTTGGGGGCGGCACGGTGGCGCAGTGGTAGTGCTGTTGCCTCGCAGTTAGGAGACCTGGGTTCGCTTCCCAGGTCCTCCCTGCGTGGAGTTTGCACGTTCTCCCCGTGTCTGTGTGGGTTTCCTCTGGGCGCTCCCACAGTCCAAAGACATGCAGGTTAGGTGGATTGGCGATTCTAAATTGGCCCTAGTGTGTGCTTGGTGTTTGTGTGTGTCCTGTGGTGGGTTGGCACCCTGCCCGGGATTGGTTCCTGCCTTGTGCCCTGTGTTGGCTGGGATTGGCTCCAGCAGACCCCCGTGACCCTGTGTTCGGATTCAGCGGGTTGGAAGATGGATGGATGGATGGAAGATGAATAACCTTGGAGGTCAATCATTACCCTGAAAGTGGACAGAAGACGTCACGTAGTATATGTGTACCAAATTTCAGGTCAATAGGCCGAACGGTTTGCAAGCTACAGGTGATTTAAAATCCTGGACAGACAAACGAACAGCCACGGTAGCATATTATATATAAAGTTAGAAGCATTTTTGCAGTAACTAAACTAAAGTGTTAATTTAGGTACAGGCAGTGAACAGTGTGTGGCACTGTGGTTAAGGCTTTTGATTTTAAACCCTAATGTTGTGGATTCAAATCCTACCACCGACACTGCGTGACCCTGAGCAAGTCACTTCACCCACATCTGCATTAATTAGAAAAAGAAAAGAAGCATAACCAATTGTATCTCAAATGTTGTAAGTCGTCTTGGATAAAGGTGCCAACCAAATCAATAAATGTTAATGTTGTTTTTGAGCCATTCCTATACAGCTTTGGGTTTATGTATAGGGTTGTTGACTGTTAGAAAACAAATCTTCTCCCAATGCACAGATTTCTTGCAGGCTGCATCAGGTTTTCCTTAGTATTTCACCATATTTTTCTGCATTCCTTTTACTCTTACAAGCCTTCCAGGACCTGCAGCAGAGAAGCATCCTCACAACCTGATGCTGCCATCGCCCTGGTTCACTTTGTGGGTTTTTAATAATGTGAAGTGATTAGTTTACGCTAAAAATGATAGCCAAAAATCTTCAGTTAGGGTTGCATCAGATCAGACTATAGAACCGTCTTCCAGTAACTCTATAGAGTCTCCTCAATGCCTTCTTCCAAGTCATCATGTCCATTTTTTTAACAGTGTTGTTCATCTTTGCCACTCTCCCATAATGATTTGACTGGTGAAACACCGAGTTGTTTCCTGTACAGTCTCTCTAGTCTTTACCATTGTAGCCTGTCACTCCTTCAAAGTTCTCACAAGTCTCTTGGTGGCCTTCATCACTTGTATTTTTCTTACACCATCACTTAGCTTTTGTGGGCAGCCTGCTCAAGGTAGATTTACAGCTCTGCCATACACTTTCTGTTTCTTAATAATTGATTAAAATGGATGATCGTTGACTTGGATATTTTCTTGATTCCATCCCCTGACTTGTGCTTTTCAATTTTTATGGACTTGTTTGGAGTGTTCCTTTGTCTTTGTTGTGTAAGTTAGTCCACCATACTGCCTCACAACATGTTGGACTTTCTTAATATCTAAAGGAGCATTTATATAGCAATCAATGGAAACCCCAAACAGATGACATCCATTGAACTAATACAGTGGTACCTCTGGTCACGACCATAATTCGTTTCCGAAACTCTGGACGTGAACGTAATTTCCCCATAAGATTGTATGTAAATACAATTAATCCGTTCTAGACCGTACGAACTGTATGTAAATACATATATTTTTTAAGCACAAAAATAGTTAATTATACCATAGAATGCACAGTGTAATAGTAAGCTAAATGCAAAAACATTGAATAACACGGAGAAAACCTTGAACAACAGAGAAAACTAACATTGTAAGAGTTCTCGCTAGACCCTTACGAACCGCTCGCTGTAAACACTTTTTTTTATGAGTTTTAAGCACAGGGAAAAAAATTAAATGCCACTTCTCTTGCGAAATGTTTCACACCATCCTCTACTGGCTTTAAATTCCTCACCTTCACCACTCGAAGAAGGATCTTTTTCAACAAATCGCCATGAATCTTCATGGCTTTCTCACATATGATCGCCTCGCTTACGCTATCCCCTGCAAGTTGCTTCTCGTTCAACCACACTAGCAACAGTTTTTCCACCTCTTTCAGCACTTGAGGCCTCTGCTTGGTTAACATTGTAACTCCTTTTGAAACATCAGCTGCTTTGTTAGGCCCTGTATATGCAAAGCAAACGAAAATGGGAAACGGAGAATGGGAAATCATTGGCGCATACGAACGTGTGTAGGGGAAACTGGCAGCCCATTGTTTTTGTTCGCCACCAGAGCGTGTGGTCGTGAACAGATGCAAAATTTTGGCAAACTTTTTGATTGTAACCCGATTTGTACATGTTCGGAAACATTCGTGACCAGAAATTCTACTGTACTGTGACTTCTAAAGCTAACTGGCTGCACCAGATGATGGTATAGGGCTGTCATATTAACAGGGGGTGAATACTTATGCAATCACTTATATTGCGTTTTATATTTTTAATTAATTTAGACCTCTTTGCTGAGATTTGTTTTCACTTTGACATTAAAGAGTCTTGTTTTGTTGATCAGTATTAAAAAAGCAAATCAAATCCAATTTTGATTCAATATCATAAAGCAACTAAATGTGGGCATTTATATGACAATGGAGCAGGATGCCCATAGAAGTGGATGGGTGCTAATGTTGGCATCCCTAAAGGAAAAGCTTAGTCATGGTATGATGACCTGTAAATTATGGCTGGATAGAGCAAACCTTGGTTGGTGTGCACATTAGGACAAGCTGAGTCAAGAAGAAGTGTGCTGAAGGTTTTTCTCTTTTTTATATTTGGGGGTTGATTTGCGTTTCTTCTAAAATGTAATAAAGCAGTTTGATGAATGCAATACAGATGAGACTGTATAATCAGGTCCTTCTAAGAATTCAGGCAGCACTCCTTTGTTTCTGAGAGTTGTAAGGTTTTATTGAAACAGTATGAGAAGCAAAGGATTAACATTTAAGCAAATTATAAATATGAACATACGAATAAAGAGAGTGAAGAGATGACGAGATGCTGCAGGCAAGGGCTTATATGCTTGTCAATTTGTAAATACCATGTTTAAGTCTAATTCTGACTTAACAGATGGAGAACAGACGCATAACAACTAACTGATCAGTGGCAGGGTTGACAGAGTTACCACCTCAAAGTGCTTGGTTCATTTATCTCACCTTGAATGGGGTGCCTTCAATGTGAAGATCATACATTGTCCCTGTGTGTTTTAAACATACTGTCACAATGACTCCTAATTTGAGCAAATGTGCCCGGTAATGGATTCACAGCGCTTTAAAGGGCTAGCTTCTACTTTGTACCCAAATCTTTTGTGTTAGACTGTATCTCCTCACATCCCTAGAGAAAGGGAGGTTCATAAAATCGATGGATGGAACTGAATAAGAAATCAGTTTGTAGAAGTACAGATTCCACAGGGGTACCCAGTTCCAAATGGTGCAGTGGTTAGTTTAGTACATTACAGATCCAGAAGCAGGTATCATTCTTGGCCCAGCTTATCTGCTTGTGTTTGCTGGATTTATTTCCCCATCAGAAATGTATACAGATCACGTTAACTGACAACTCCAAATTGGGTCAAGGTGGGTACAGTGTATGCCTAAGCATGCCCTCCAATGAACTAGTGCTTTGTCCTGGATAAATTTGCGTCCCATGCAAAGAATCATTTGATTAAGACTATGGCAGTAGTGATAAGGTGACAACACAGTGGGGCTGTACAAGAAATGCCAGAGCAGACTGAACGGGAACTCAGGTCTTTTTATGTATGCAATGTATGCAATAGGCTGCTGGAAATGTTCTTTGCGTTCATAGTAGCCAGAGTGGTGTTTTACACTGTGGGGAAGCAACTTTAGTTTGAATGACACACCATGTTCCTGAACAAACATACCAGGAAAGCCTGCTCCATAATTGGGCTAACCCTGGAGACACTAACAGCTATTGTGTCAAACAGAATGGTGGTAGAAAGCCATCATGAAAATCCCCTCCACACTCTCAAAGATGTATTGTCTTGGAGCACTTTTAGCCACAGGCTCATTCCACCAAGAAGCACCTCTGGAGGGATTTTTTTTTTGCCCGCTGCTATCTGGCAATTCTGTGCTTCCGCCCTACATCCTAGACTAAATGCTTGTCACATTTAGATTTACATTTACTTACTTTGCAGGACACTTTCATCCAAAATAACGCACAAAAGAGGTCAAAATAACATCAGTCTGGGGGATGTTTTGGAAGACACGTTACAGGACAAGGTTACAAAATTGATTATGACAAGTGAAGAGCTCCAAACAAAATATAAGCAAGTTATAATTCCCAGATTTACAAAACCTGACAGCTAATATTGCTTAGACAGGAACTCATTGAACAAGAGAGCCTTCAAATACATCATAAACACATTGAGGGAGTCAGAGCTTTGAATGCAGGTGGGCAGCATGTTCCATCAGATAGGAGCTACACATGACAAGAGACTGGACTGAGATTTGATACCATGCAGAGGTGACATCACAACATACCATTCAATGGAAGACCTATATATATAGAGAGAGAGATAGAGAAAGAGACTTGTGAGGTCCTACTCTCCTTCCTGACCACTTAGGTCTGACATTGAATATATATATATATATACATTTTCCAACCGAACACATGGTCACGGGGGTCTGCTGGAGCCAATCCCAGCCAACACAGGGCAAAAGGCAGGAACCAATCCCGGGCAGGGTGTCAACCCACCGCAAGACTATATATATATATATATATATATATATATATATATATATATATATATATATACACACTAGTCATTTAGCCTGTTACAATAACGGGCGCTAGAACAGTAGTGCATAAACATTAGTAGGAACAGTCTATATTAAATGGCAAGGGACTTTGATCTCATTCTTTTTGTTGGTCGTATTTTTCTTTCTTTCAGCCTTTCTTTTGTTAATGTTTACTTGCTGAGCTGACCGTTCTTCGTGGGCTGCCGCCGTGTATTGTGTGTCTTTAATTTTCTGTGACAGTAATACTGTCTTGTACGGCTCTATTCAATAAGGGCGCGCACAAAAAGGCGAGCTTCAAAAGGGCGACCTCAATTGAGCGCGGCGAATAAAGGCGTTCGTAGATAATTTAGCTCAAATGGCTCTGGGATATGTGAAGAGCAACAAAGGTGCAGATCTTTATTTACGCGCGCTTTTATTCGCTGCGCCCAATTGAGGTCGCCCTTTTGAGGCTCGCCTTTTTGTGCGCGCCCTTATTGAAGGATACCGCCTTGTACGTCCGCTGGCTTGTACGTCCGTAATATACCTTTAATTTTCTCTGGCGGTAATACAGGCGTGCGCGTCGGTAATATGCCTTTAATCTCCTCTGACAGTAATACTGGCTTGTATGTGGCTGTAATATGAGTCACTGTATGCTGTACCTTTAATTTCTTCTCGCAGTAATACTGGTTTGTATTTCCATAAAATGCCTCTAACTTTCTCTGACAGTAATATCGCGCATCGCACCGTGCCCCGCGCATGCGCACTTCACCAGAACACACCCACACACGGACACCTGGACGCATGTAGGGATTTTATATATATAGATATGTATATATGTATATATGTATATATATATATATATATATATATATATATATATATATATATATATATATATATATATTTTGGCGGACAGCTGGAAGGTCCTGGAGAGAGACAATGCCTCCCCTGGTCCACGAAAGGGCAGCTGCCTTGGTCTGCATTGGGGCCACGGTATCAGAGCTTAAAAACTCAACCCTGTTGGGGCCCGTGGCCACCACCAGGGTGTGCCCGGAAGATTGTGGAGCCCTCGATTGCAGCACTTCCACCACACTCGGAAGTGCTGCTGGTAGAAATTCCAGGCACACGTGAGGTGCTTCCGGGTGCTCATGCGGCACTTCTGCCACACCAGGAAGTGCCACCTAAAGATCATTGCAAAGTACCGGGAGCACATCGGAGACGTTATAAAAGGGGCTGCCTCACTCCATTAGTCCAGCCGGAGTCGGGTGGAAGAGGACGGAGCTTGAGAGTGAGGGTGGTAGAAAGAGAAGAAGAGAGAGAGAGAGAAATAAAGAAGGGACTGAGTACTGTAGCTGTTTTATGCATTGTGTGGTGCTGTAAAGAAGAAAAGGTTATGAAACGTGTGTGATTTTTGGACATCTGGTGTCTGTCTGTCTGTGTATGGGGACTAAAACTCCATAATTTATACATATATACTAGCCATGCCCCGCAGCCTCACCCACGTATTGGTGAAAAAGGACAGTGAGGGGGGCCCTGCCCGGCTCCCCACTCCTGACATCACGCTTCCCCCTCCCCTCGGCTCATAGCCTCTGTCTCGGATTAGCGTGAATATATCGCTCCTGCGAGCGAACTATTATTCTTAGTGCAATGAGAGAAGTTGCAAAATCAATCAGAATGTTCTAGCAAACTATAGAAAAAACCCAATCTAAATCCAGTAGTTCTCACATTCACTAACTAAGTGGAGGTAAGGAACACCCTGAGGCTGGCGCTTGAGTGAGGAGGACTGCTGCTGTACAGGCTTTTACGTAAATGTTCGAAGCGCTGCGTGAGATACAGATCACGCGGCACAGCAGCAGCAAACCAGCAGCTGATCAAGCTAAGAGGAGATAAAAAAAACTGTATTTGTTTCACATTGTATCACCGTTTAAGAAGGGGTTTCTGAGGAGCGACTGTGTCTCCTTGGGGTGAGTTCAGCCCCCCTCTTCACATACGCTAGCGACAGACACGAAATGGCTGGTGCGTAGTGAACAGGGGGCAAACCCAGCTATCGCGCCCCCGCTACATCGCGGATTTATTAATGTTATTATTATTACTAAGGGGGCTCTGCCCCCTGCTTGCTTCACTCGCCCACCCCCCGGGTTTGGTTTACCGGATAAACAATTTAAAAAGATTGTTATTTTCATGGGAATTGTTACATATGCATTATTTTCATTTTTACTTTAAAACTTTTGTAAAAACAATATTTCTCCTTTATTTCCTGCCTCCTTTCCGGGTGTAGTTAAATCTCTTTCTCTCAGCACTTATAACGCTGCTCGCGTTGTGAAGGGGAGGTCTGAACGCATGCTATAGAAATGCAATCGGTTCAGCTGGTGTCTTGCTGCTGCTGCTGGCCAGCTTTGTGTCAATCACTTAAAAGCCTGTATAGCAGCTGTCCTTTTGCCACTTCGCGTCTCTGCCGCTCGCGTTGTGAAGGAGGATGGGGGTTTGAGGGCTGAACACACGCTAAGGAGAAGTTCTCGGATCATCTGCTGGCTTGCTGCAGCTGCTGCTGGCAAGCTGCATGTTCTGCTTGTTGTTGTTTTAAGAGCTGAGAGCACCTGAAGTGTGAACTGCGAAGTTACATGTCAGTGAACTTGTTTTAAATTGTTTGTAAGTAAGGTGTGACGTGCAAAAGTCACCATCTCACGGGTTTTGCTTCCTAAGGTTGTAATGTCTAGTTTTGTGTGTCATCAAAGTGTCTCTCCGAGATGATCTGGTCTCGATCACTTCGCTCAACCCCCCCGGAGGCGCACTACGTTCCTGCCACTTCATGTCTCTCCCGCTAGCGTTGTGAAGGGGGGGAGCTGAACGCAAGCTAAGCAGAAGTGGACGGATCAGCTACTGGCTTTGAGCTGCTTCTGCCAAGATACCTGTTCTGCTTGTCGCTCTGCGCGTCCATCATTTAAAAGCATGTACAGCAGCTGTCCTTCTGTCTCACTGCCTTGTCTTGTGTGACGTTAAAATGTCTCTTTTGGGATGTCAAAATTTCTTCTGAGAAGATCAAGCCTCGTCTGCCTGTTCTCCCTGCCAAGATTTTTTTTTATAATAGAGAGATGTTACTCATATCCTTAGCCCGACATCCACATATTATATGTGTTTACAAAGTGTGTTTTAATAAGTTTACATGTGTTTAAAGCATGTGGGAGGGGTATTTTAAGGCTTAAACTATAAAAAAAAATGTTTATTTATATGGTCTTTCTATATTGCGGATTTTCACCTATCGCTGATGGGTCTGGAATGTAACTTCCACGATAGGCGGGGGATCACTGTATATATATATATATATATATATATATATATATATATATATATATATATATATATATATATATATATATAGGTATATATAGGTGCAGGCACACTGAGGATTTGAACTTAATACATACCACTACATTAAGCCAGTGTAGTGATCTGAAGAGAGGAGTGACATGTGCCCGCTTTGGCTGGTTGAAATGCTGCTGCACTTCGAATCATCTGCAGAGGCTTGGTGACACCATGGTACTCCTACCTGCAGAGAGTTGCAGTGGTCTGGCCATGACAAGACCAGAGCCTGGACCAGGAGTAATGCTGCATATTCTATTGCTACAGTCATATTTTGCAGATATTGTATATAGTGAATCTGCAAGACTGACAGACTGTAGCAGTATGATCCTTGAAGGACAACTGGTTAACATTAATCACCCCAAGGTACCATACTGATTTGCCAGGTATTAGTGGCAATAAACCAAGCTGAACACAGATGGGGTGCTAATAGACATACAAATTGGGATTGAAAGAAGGTCTTTCTTTTCCACGTAGAACTGGAGAAGGTATTCCTTCATCCAGTTTGCAATTTGAGTGACACAGGCAGAGAGTCTAGAGGTCCTCTGGAGTGAGCGACAGGTAAAGCTGTGTATCATCAACAGGTAAGAGAAACCATGGGATTGGATGATAGGGTCTAGTGACGAATACAGTATATGGAAAAGGGCCCCTTAACATCTCTCCACATCAGGGCATATGGTAGGATCTGCCAAAGAGGTAGAATTCAAACCACTTAAGGGCAATCCCTGTGATGTCAATGTCTGAGAGGGTGGCAAGAAGGATCTAGTGGTTGACAGTATCAAAAGCAGAGGAACGATCTAGCAGGATGAGCACAGATGATATGTTGGCAGCTCTTGCCTGTTGTAAAGTTGTTGTAATGTATCTACAACAGTGAGCAGTGCAGTCTCTATGGAGTGAAGCCCCCCCCTCGTTCAAGTGTTTTGGATAGAAAGGAGAGGAGACAAACTGGTCTGAAATTATTTGCTTGAAAAGGGTTAAGAGTGGGCTTCTTGAGGAGGTGAGTTACTAGGGCCTGTTTGAACAATACAGGAAATGTGCCTGTTCTGAGTGAGGTGTTAATAACATGTGTAATTACAGAAATGAGTAAGGGAGTGGTAGCCTGGAGGAGATGTGAGGGAATGGGGTCAAGTGGACAGGGGGTGGGGAAGTTTGAGAAGAATTTGGAAACATCACTGGTGGAGAGGGGCGAGAAAGAGGAGAATGTTGTGGTGTGTACAGGATGGAGCAGCCTGGATGGCAAGGGTGATGAGAATTGACTGCTGATGACAGCCACATTTTCCTGGTTGCAAAGTCATTAACAGTCGAGGAAGTTGAGGTTGGAGGCAGTGGAGGGTTAAGGAGAGGGTTTAAAGCAGAGAAGATGTCAGAAGTGTTGGTATTCCTGTTTTGAAAGAAACTTGACAACTAGTAGTAGTTCAAATTCATTTTTCTATTTCTGCACAATGCATATTTATTTATTTTTTTATTTATTTATCAATGGATTGATTGTACTGTTGTCCTGTGAGTCTGTGTCTTTGTTTTTTATGTTTCTGCAGCTGTATGCTTCTAATTTTCCCTTTGGGATTAATAAAGTTTATATAATCTAATATAATCTAATCTTAAAGAAGCAGGCTTTGTTGCTGTTTTGCGTACAAACTGTCCTGACTAGAACATACAACTGGACTCGACTTAAATACCCCAATGAGTTAATTTCAAAATCCAGAATACGAGTGTTAAATAAAACAAAAGTGAGTGTGAACTGGCACTTTTGTTCCAACATGCTTTTGAAAATAGAAGGAGGAAGTGAAAGCTCAGAAACCAAACAGACATTTTTTAAACATGTGGAAGCACTTCAGTTCCCATTAGCGATTCTTCATGTCAGCTGCAGAGACTTACGTTTGACTCTAGGCCAGGCCGCAGTCAATGTATCATTTTCCAGACAACTCTTTTTTCAAAGCAAATGTTATGGGGATCCAGAGTGTCACTGAGCAGTTTTGGCCGAAACGCAGGAACCACCCCTTAATGGGAGTCACACAAACACATCAGCTAAGCCTGAATATGTCAGTCACTGGGCTGAGGAAGCAACTACTGAAGTGCACCATGCCTAAACATGTGGAGGGCATGCACTTACCACACAAAAAGAAGATTCACCTTATACTAGGGACCCAGAGATGTGGGGCAGAAAAAATAAGAATTCACCTATTGCACTCAGAGTTGAAAAGTATTATCTAATTTGTAAACTCAGTTATTCCAGTACTGGATCAAGCATGGGAGAGGTTTACTCCAACAGCATCAAAAAGTAAACCTAGATGGGGAGCAATCACTATTGCTCATATTAATCCAGTGTTTCCCATCCTTGGTCCTATAGCCCCCCTGTCGCTGAAGGTTTTTGTTCCAAGCAGCTTCTGTTTTTAATTGGACTCCTGGGCTAATTAAGTGATATTAATAATATTAATAATATTTCTGTGTTTTGAGAACAATATAGAAGTTAGAAAACTAAGCTTGGTAATATATATATATATATATATATATATATATATATATATATATATATATATATATATATATATGGTTGAAATAGTTTACTGTCAAATAAATGCAAAGAGTACACGACACGTGTTTCGCCCTCATTTGTGAAGAGCAGATCACAGTAAACTATTTCAACCATTCTATGATCTGCTCTTCACAAACTGAGGGCACCGTGGCGGATGTTAGCAGATTGCTGGCCAACCACAAGCGTTACCTGGTAGGTAACCACCCATACAATCAGATTGTGACACAGACTTCGAATGCCGTGAATGTAATTACCCCGATCTACATGCTGTCAAATAAACGAACCACACGTCGTGGCGCAACGTTAGGGGCATCGCCTCTGGCGCTGACGTCCGAGGTTCGATTCCCGAGAGGGAGTGCAGTGAAGTGTGTACGCCTGATGAGCCCAGAATGAGGGCGAAACACGTGTCGAGTACTCTTTGCATTTATTTGACAGTAAACTATTTCAACCATTCTATGATCTGCTCTTCACAAACTGAGGACACCGTGGTGGATGTTAGCAGATTGCTGGCCAACCACAAGCGTTACCTGGTAGGTAACCACCCAAATAATCAGATTGAGACACAGACTACGAATGCCGTGAATATATATATATTAAAATGTACCAAGCAGTTATATGGGAATAATGTATTTTTTTTCTTTATAAGAATATTTTCATGTTGATTTTCATTCTACTTTTCTAGGTGTTCTAATTGTTTAATTAATCCATTATTTACCAATTAGTGGGTCTGATGCTAAAGTACTTGCAGCCTTTGATTATCCAGTGTTGTTTGCCAGCGTGTCTGCTCTGCTCATTTTTAATTGTCATTAATAAGATACAACGAAGGGGAAAAACTGCACAGAGAAAGGGCAGAATATAATGAAATCAACAAAACAGAGTTAAACATTTAAATCTATAGCAAAAGCAGAAATATTTCTAAATGTCTTATAAATGTAAAAATCATGCTGCTGTATTTTTCTGAATATAGAATAAAAGAAAAATAATACGAGCTAATTAAATGAGATCAGTGCTATCAGGTGTTGCCACTGATTAGGAATCTGTTTGCAACAAAAACCTGCAGTCAAAGGGGAGCCACAGGACTGAGGTTGGGAAAACTGTATTAACCTCACCTCAAGGAAACACGTACAATTTATAGAAGTCTCTAAGAAGAAATTAAAGAACCCAAATAAATGTAACAATAAAATACAAACTCCACACAGATCCGAGGTCTCATTTCTGAAACTTTGTGTTTATTTGGGAGTAAAAATATGCGTACGTCAAAAAACAGGCAAATACGTATGGCAAAAAAAATCTAATTTATTAAACCTTGTGTACACAAATTTCTATGTAATTTACCTTGCATAAATCAGAAAAAAAACATTGTTAATATGCATACATGAACATGCCTTGAACCCGCCTGATTGCTGCCCTGAAACACCATAACTCATACATACACAATCATGATGTTTGAGAATTTCACTGGCTGGTAGAGGAGCCTCCCTCTAGACACATCAAGACTCTGCCACTTACTTTCAAGAGTATCTGGCTGAATTCTGCAACTGACCTATGGTGCCTCTCCTCTGTGTTCTAAAGGTTAGGGAAAGGCGTGAGGTTCCAGCGACTGAACCAATAGCTGCTATTACCTGACACATGTAATGATATGATTGCTATTACAATGACTAGTACAGGCCATACGAAATCACATTAACAACAAGTAAGCCACAACATACAGCGCCATCACATCTGCCAAACCTACTTTGCCTCAAACAATAAAAAGAATCATGGATTGACCCAGGCCATCGAGACAGTGTTTGTCAGTCTCCTTTTGGTACCGCAGATGACTTGTGTGTTAATGAAATGTCACTGCTTACAGTTAACAAAAGCTGCTTCAATCACACTGGGTACCTTTATTGCAATATGAGTACAGAAAAAGTGCTACAATTACATTAGGAGAACTGGACACTGCTGAAAATTGACTTTTTGTGTTGGCAAAAACATGTATGTATGAACATCCATACCATACAAAAACTGGGGCCTTGCTGGTAAGTTAATGGCCTCAAGCACAGCAGGATTGATGGAGTGAAGCTTGGCTGAAATATTCCTGACCTGTTGGCCAGTTCCCTGAAAATGCTATATCAACTGACAAAAAAACAAAAAAGTTCTTCAGTGCAAATACACAGCATTGGCCCTCTTATAAGGCAACTAAAATATAATATGTGTACCGTAATTATCACTTTTGAGGTGTAATATGTTTGTTACGTCAATGTGCATTTTAATAACGACTCAGTGATATGATGGGTCGCCATTTAGATGGTTTGGCTACATTTTCCTACTTGATCAAAAGTGTCGTCATTTCCCAGTTTCTCCAAAATGTTACATATGAATAGGTCAGAGTTGCTCTAAGTAAACACATGTTCGTCAAGTTTGTGTGAAAGTTGCTAACGCATATTCTGAGCCTCGTTTTGTGCATATGCAAGTTTTATAAATCTGACCCCAGGCCAGAATTTGAGCTCAGGGCTGTTGAGCCCAACCAATAACAAGTCACTGTCAAAATCCATCCATCCATCCATTTTCGAACCCGCTGAATCCGAACACAGGGTCACAGGGGTCTGCTGGAGCCAATCCCAGCCAACACAGGGCACAAGGCAGGAACCAATCCTGGGCAGGGTGCCAACCCACCGCATGACACACACAAACACACCCACACACCAAGCACACACTAGGGTCAATTTAGAATCGCCAATCCACCTAACCAGCATGTCTTTGGACCGTGGGAGGAAACCGGAGTGCCCAGAGAAAACACACGCAGACATGGGGAGAACATGCAAACTCCATGCAGTGAGGGCCCAGGAAGCGAACCCGGGTCCCCAGGTCTCCCAACTGCGAGGCAACAGCGCTACCCACTGCGCCACCACTGTCAAAATCATTCTTGTTTAATCAGTATTTTATTATTAATCTCTAACACATAAACTACTAACATATAAAAGAGAAAAACATTTGGAGAGAAGAGGAGGCCAATAGAAATTCTTCTCTTTATACTTCTATCCATTTTGAACCTACTTAATCCATTATATGATTGTAAAGAGGAGGCATCAGGGCTTAAGATAAAAAGCAACCCTGGACTAAATGGCATACATCCACACTTACTCAAATATAGCCAAATTAAAGTCGCCAACTAACCCAACTTTACTTACAAAAAAAATGAAAAGCATTCTTATTGCATACAATATATGAATCTTTGAAACTTAATGTCATCCAATTGACTATATCTGGATTAACAGAGAGAGTCCATTTATTTATTTTTGTTCTTCATTCCTTTCCAAGATATTTACACCTCATTTCTCCTATCTGTGTTTACTGTTATCTAACACCAATTACAATGGACTACACATTCAGATTGATTGTATCATATAGGAATTTGGAGAAACATGAAAGTAACTTCAGTGTGTTTATTCTCTTAATGATGTTGACACATTGCATTAGTTCAATTGAGCTAAAAGTGTTTTGCTGCTAGTTTTCATTTGCAGTCCACATCTTATGCTTCTCATTTCAATGTCCAGCAATAGTCGATCAACATTGATGAATGCCACATGTCCTGTTCCCACCTTTCCATCATTGCTATCTTCTGGTGAAACCTTTTACCATGTTCATCACTGACTCCACCTAGACTAGCAGGGAAGAAGTTCAAGTGAGAATGCAGGAAATTAAACTTTAATAAGATGTAGCGCTTCATGGTTCTGTAAGCTTGTAGCAAGTAGTCAACCAGCTGGATGTTCTTTGGTGCTCTGTAAATTCTCAACAATATCTTTGAATGCCTTCTGTGCAATTTCCTTTGGCCCTAAAAACAGATGATTGAACTGCTTGCCAATGATAATGTGTCTGACCATGAAAAATTACTTCTTTAATCTTGGTATCCGTAATTCATAGAAACATACAGTCTCAAACATTGAGATCCTTTACCTTCCTTCTTCATCATTTTAAAGAAATTTTTCATCAGTCCATGTTTTATGTCCAAAAATGTTTGGTTTGGCAAATGGTTTATGTGCCACACTTTGCTGTCCTGGAACCAAATGCTTATGGAACGGTCAGTTCTTTTTTTAGCACGGCTGTCCCATTCCAAAATGAAACAACAGGACTTGAGATATCTGAGGGGCATTCCTAGTAGCAGTGCCACTACTTTAAGATGACCGCAGATGTTCCAGTTGTAGTTGTTGTTATGTATATGGACACCTAAAACATGGATTAAGTATGCTAAGAAGGTTGTGTTATGTGCATGGACTATTATTGTTATATTTGCTTTTCATGTCAGTTTGCTGGCAACTGCTGTGACGTTCATATTGTGAACATTAGGGTTCACTGTTGCCCCTTTAAACCCAACGGACAGGTGTACAGGACACAGGTTTAAAGCACCAAGAAGTATTTGAAAACATTGGCCAAAACACCTCAGCCACCATAAACAGGCAAATAAACACAATATAGCACAATTCTCTCTCTATATATCTCCTCCACACCTCCCAGCAAGCTTTGTCCACCTTCACCTGACTCAGACTCGCTTGCTGGGTCTTCAGCACTCCGTTATATAGTTCTTGACCTGGAAGTGCTTCTTCTCTTCCGTCAATGTGACTTGCCAGCACTTCCGGGTCAGACGGAGAATTAAAGTTCTTTAATCAGCCCGGAAGTACATCGGGGCTTCCATTATCGTAATCCATTAGTTCTTCCGGGTTAGGTGAGAATTTGTTCTCCAACCATCTTCCCACAGCGTCCTCTGGTGACACCCATGGTACCCTGCAGGGCTGTGTTACCAAACTCAAAATCCCATAGTGCCCTGCAGGAATCCGGGGCACCGCTGCAGTCCATGGAAGCCTCAATCTAGTGTTTTGGGGGAGCGGTGTAATACAAAAGCTGCCTTACCCCATCCTTCCATCTCAGGGGTATCCTGGCCGGGTTGATCTGCTGGCCGTCTTTTATAGTATCTTGACCAAAGGTTTAACCCATCACTTTACAAAGATTGTGAGTTGTTCCCAGTGCACTCTTCTGTACTTCTTGGGCTATATGGTGTCCTGGTAGCTCCTGCGGATTCTTTTCTAATCCTTTCTTGATGGTATCTATATAGAGCACCAACCACCACAGGCACATCTTTGATCTCGTTGCCCCACATCCTGCTGCTCTCGATCTCCACATCTTTAAATTTCCTTTGCTTTTCAGCTTCTTTATATAAGATGTTGTTGTCATCTGGGACTGCTACATCAATCAGCAGGGTTTCCTTCTCCTTCTTGCAATGGTTCAATATATCAGGATGATTAGCTGAAATAGTATGATGGGCTAATTACAGTATTTGTGTAATTGCTGATCTCTTGAGATTTTCACACACAACATTTTCTCAGAATGGTGTGATATACAAAAATCATGCAGTGAGTGTCAGTTCTGTGGACAGAAATGCCCTTTTGATTGTAGAGGTTAGAGGAGAATGGCCAGAAGGTTGGAGCTCACTGAAAGCCTACGGTAATTCATATGAGCACTCTGTACAGTAATGGTAAGCAGAGAAACAGCTCAGAATGCACAACACATTGAACTTTAAGGTGGATGGTCTATGACAGCAGAAGACCATGTCGGGTACTATTTCTGTCAGCACGCTAAGCCTGCAGTGGTCACAGGTTAACCAAAACTGGACAGCTGAAGACTGGAAAAATGTAGCTTGGTGTGATGAATCTCGATTTCCGCTGAGGTCGGGTCAGAACTTTGCATCAACAGCATAAATCCTTCCATCCATCCTGCCTTGTGTCAACAATACAGGCTGGTGGTGGTGGTGGTGTAATGGTGTGGGTGATGTTTTCTTTGTACAATTTGGGCCCAAACAATCATCTCTTGAATGCCACAGCCTATTTGAGTATTGCTGCTGATCTTGTACATCCCTTTATGGCCACAGTTTACCCATCTTCTAATAGCTACGTACAGCATGATATTGTACCATATCTCAAAGCAAACATTGCCTAAAAATGGTTTGATGCACATGACAATGAGGTCATTGATCTTCAGAGGCCTTCCCAGTCACCAGATCTGAATCCAAGTGATCAACTTTGGGATGTTGTAGAATGGGAGAGTCATAGCATGAATGCCTAGCAGACAAATCTGCAGCAATCACATTATGCAATCATGTTAACATGAATCAGATTCTCAAAGGAATGTTTCCAACCTCTTGTGGAATCCAAGCCATGATGAATTGAGGCTGTTTTGAGAGAAAAAGGAGGCCCTACTCAGTATTAGTATGGATTAGTATGGGGGTCCTAATTTGCTCAGTGCGTGTATATAAAAACAGATCCTGACCATTAGATGTTAAAAAGGACCCAAAAGGAAGATATCAATGCTTGGGTAAATTTTAAAATATTACTTTAACCCAAAAATGTGATGTCTTTTATAAAATCAAAAATGGATTTTAAAAGTAAAAACCGTGACTCTTTAACAATTCTTTTTACTTAGAAATGTGCACAAGGAATGGCCAAATAAGATTAAGAATTTTGGGATCGAAGCTATAATGAAGAGTGCACAAGGTAACAATCTTGGACCAGGACAGCAGGAGGCCGGGGTATACAGTACAGAACATTCAAGCATAAGGCATGAATCAGTGCACACTGCCTGTCTAACCTGTTCTTACTCATACAGGGCCAAATCAGAGTAGAACATTAACATAAAACACATCTTTGGGACATTAGAGCAAAATCAACAATCATGAAGAATATGTCATGTAGGCTCAGAAAGAACATGCAAACACCATACAAACAGTGTCTTGTTCAGCATATGAATTTTATAGTCATTCTGAACATTATCCAGTGTGGCCAATTGTCAAGTCTAAAAAGGGAAGTGCAACCATTTCATCATTATTTTAAAACAACAGGGAAGAAACTGTTTTAGAAACTTCAAAACTGGTCTGGATTCAGTTTCAGTTTCAAGGTTACATTAATGTACATAATAGAAAACATAGAATTCTTCCTCACATTTAGAAGTATGGCTGAGTAAAAGGTGGCATAAGGCATCAGTTAATAAATCAACCCAAAATACTTTCAGCTTTAATTCAGTGGGGTGAACAAAACGATTGTGTAAAAATGTGAGGCAACTAAAGCATTATTTTAACACAATCCCTTCATTTCAGGGGCTCAAAAGTATTGGACAAATTAAATAACTGGAAATAAAATGTTAATTTCTAAAACTTGGTTGAAAACCCTTTGCTGACAATGACAGCCTGAAGTCTTGAACTCCTGGACATCACCAGATGCTGGGTTTCCTCCTTTTTAATGCTCTGCCAGGCCTTTACTGCAGCAGCTTTCAGTTGCTGTGTGTTTGTGGGCCTTTCTGTCTGAGGTTTAGTCTTCAACAAGTGAAATGCATGCTCAATTGGGTTAAGATCAGGTGACTGACTTGGCCATTCAAGAATTTTCCATTTCTTTGCTTTAATAAACTCCTGGGTTGCTTTGGCTGTATGTTTTGGGTCATTGTCCATCTTTATCATGAAACGCTGCCCAGTCAATTTGACTGCATTTAGCTGGATTTGAGCAGACAGTATGTCTCTGAACACCTCAGAATTCATTCTGCTGCTTCTGTCCTGTGTCACATCATCAATAAACACTAGTGTCCCAGTGCCACTGGCAGCCATGCACACCCAAGCCATCACACTGCCTCCACCGTGTTTTACAGATGATGTGGTATACTTTGGATAATGAGCTGTTCCACTCCTTCTCCATACTTTTTCTTGCCATCATTCTGGTAGAGGTTGATCTTGGTTTCATCTGTCCAAAGAATGTTTTTCCAGAACTGTGCTGGCTTTTTTAGATGTTCTTTAGCAAAGTCCAATCTAGCCTTTCTATTTTTGAGGCTTATGAGTGGCCTGCACCTTGCAGTGCACCCTCTGTATTTACTTTCATGCAGTCTTCTCTTTATGGTAGACTTGGATATCGATACGCCTACCCCCTGGAGAGTGTTGTTCACTTGGTTGGCTGTTGTGAAGGGGTTTCTCTTGGCCATGGAAATGATTCTGCGATCATCCACCACTGTTGTCTTCCGTGGACGTCCAGGTCTTTTTGCGTTGCTGAGTTCACCAGTGCTTGCTTTCTTTCTCAGGATGTACCAAACTGTAGATTTTGCCACTCGTAATATTGTAGCAATTTCTCGGATGGGTTTTTTATTGTTTTCGCAGCTTAAGGATGGCTTCCTTCACCTGCATGGAGAGCTCCTTTGACCGCATGTTGTCTGTTCACAGCAAAATCTTCCACATGCAAGCACCACACCTCAAATCAACTCCAGGCCTTTTATCTGCTTAATTGATAATGACGGACTTGCCCACACCTGCCCATGAAATAGCCTTTGAGTCAATTGTCCAATTACTTTTGAGCCCCTGAAATGAAGGGATTGTGTTAAAAATGCTTTAGTTGCCTCACATTTTTATGCAATCGTTTTGTTCACCCCACTGAATTAAAGCTCATGGTCTGCACTTCAACTGCATCTGAGTTGTTTTATTTAAAATTCATTGTGGTAATGTACAGAACCAAAATTAGAAAAAATTTGTCTCTGTCCAAATAATTATGGACCTAACTGTATGCCACCAAGATCTGTGGCCTGGCAAGCTGAGGATGTTATACCCGACATGCAGTACTTCTTCCAAATAAACTTTCCCTAATCGACGATCAAAAATAAGCCAACAAACAAACAGTATGTAAAATAATAAAGTGAATATATATTGATAAAGAAAGAAATGAACAAACTCCAAACAATATATATATTATACCCCAACCAACCGCGACATAAAATTCAACCCGAAAAGTGTCTGGTGGAAAGTAATAATAAAAAGAAAAAATGCAGCACAAAGTTAATATACAATACAAACCCTCCCTTGACCACACTCTGAACACAAACTCAGTAAGACACAGAAAGTACGAAACGTACATAAAAGTCCAGAAGATTTAACAGAAAATGGATAATGTTTGTGAACCTGGTTCAGCTGGAAAAATAGTCCTACAGAAAGTACACAGATGAAAATGATTTCTTGCTCCTCTCCCTAAACAACAAGAAACAGTCTCACCAAGTTTATCCTCAGTGATCCAGAACCCTGGGGTTTTGCAGTGCAAAGCCTTTGCTGTTGGGCATTGAAAGTGGCAGGTAGACAAAGGTGTGAAAGATTTGAATCAGTGTTTTCTCTGTCGTGGAATGGCAGTCTAGTAGAACAAGATTTTTTTCATTTTTCTTTCTGTCTTTCCATTTAAATAGCAAACGATCAGATGCAGGTGATGGAAATGACAGGAACAATTATTGTGATGGACCACGATTCCACAGTGTTATCCTTCACGGGAGCATATTTACTTACACACAGACCATGTAAACAGGACAACGCTATGAAAGACTGCAGGACTCATCACAAAATACATTTACAATGACATTAATCATGTAGCACTGCTACAATACATTTATGTAAAGTTTCTCTAAAGAGGCCACAGTGTGCTTGAGTGTAAGTATGTGCCCTGAAATGGAGTGGCACTCGCTCCAGGGTTGTTTGTGGTCAGTGCTTTGGCCTCCGAATGACCATACCCTTATGATGCACGCAGAACACGCTCTCTAGTAATACATAGTGAAACCAATTGAAAAATACAAAATGGTCTAAAGATGATGTCATTATTATGCCACAATAAAATGGTAAACTAAGGACAAACATAAATTCAACAAGATCAATACATTATTCTGTCCGCATAAATCATAATACATCAAGTACATAGTACAATGAAATTCGCGCTTCCAAATCTTCTCAGAACAGCTGACAAAAATACAATACAAAAAAATAAACAAAAAGTATGCAGTGGATAGCATGCAACATATACTGTATTTACAGTTCAACACAATATCTACAACATGTATTTATAAGTCTTATATATATGATATAGATTTTGCATATGCACTGTTTGCTATGTTACAATATTTGTTCTTATCAATGGCTTTACAGTAACCTTATGTAGACTGTAATTGTCCCCTAATTTACTGGTGTGTGCCAATGATCCAGTGCCTTACTCCAGAAGGAAGGTGTAAGAAAATCAGCTCCACAGGATGGAGAGAGATCTTTAATTTTCCAGTTTGTCTTTTTGAAGGTTCAATTGTTCTATATGTCCGTAATATTCTGTGATACTTTACCACCATCTTTATGATCTTGAGCTGAGCAGATTTCATACCAGGATGTGATGCACTCCACTACACTGTGCACCTGTTGAAGTCTGTGAGAAGATGGAGAAATGTGATCTGCCCTCAGACACCTGATGAAGTACAGATAGAGACATTAAAGAGATGAAGTGTGTTGTTCTCACTTTGATTCATCTGTAATAGTTGCTCCAAGAAATTCAGAGCTGCTCACTCTTTTGATAGAATCCCCACCAATGTAGATTGACAGTATGGTTTGCTTTCTGTTTTCTGAATCCTACCTACTTGGTTTTGCTGATATAAAGGGTGAGATTATTTACCTGGTACTGTTACGGCAACAGGTAGACCTCTTCTCCGTTAGCCGGCTCATTATTGTTGGTGATCAGACCTATTATGGTGGTATAATCAACAGTGTTAATAATGGAGGTGGATCGGTGTCTGGCAACACAGTCAGAGGTGAACAAGGAGTAGATAGATAGATAGATAGATAGATAGATAGATAGATAGATAGATAGATAGATAGATAGATAGATAGATAGATAGATAGATAGATAGATAGATAGATAGATAGATAGATAGATAGATAGATAGATAGATAGATAGATAGATAGATACTTTATTAATCACAAGGGGAAATTCACGTACTCCAGCAGCAGCATATTGATACAAAAAAAAAAACAATATTAAATTAAAGAGTAATAAAAATGTAGGTAAAAACAGACAATAACTTTGAATAATGTTAACGTTTACCCCCCACTGGGTGGAATTGAAGAGTCGTATAGTTTGGGGGAGGAACGATCTCCTCAGTCTGTCAGTGGAGCAGGACAGTGACAGCAGTCTGTCGCTGAAGCTGCTCCTCTGTCTGGAGATGACACTGTTTCGTGGATGTAGTGGTTTCTCCATGATTGACAGGAGCCTGCTGAGTGCCCGTCGCTCTGCCACGGATGTCAAACTGTCCAGCTCCATGCCTACAATAGAGCCTGCCTTCCTTACCAGTTTGTCCAGGTGTGAGGTGTCGTTTTTCTTTATGTTGCTTCCCCAGCACACCACTGTGCAGAAATATGAGTAGAGTAGAGTATGGAAGGAGCCTCAGCACACTGCCCTGTGGAATGCCTGTGTTGAGGGTGACTATTCACTATTCTGCATATGATGCGGTCAGTTCATTAGAAAGATTCAGGTCCAAAGAGTGGTGTAGAGACCTAAGTTGAGGAGTTTGAGCAGCAGCTTTGCTGGACTGCTGGGTTCTAATCTATAAAAAGGGCTTGGGCATAGCACTTTGTACTATCCAGATGTGCCAGGATGGTAGGGAATTTAAGAGATATGGCTTTCTCTCTGGACCAGTTGTGAAAATATGCAAGCCAGATCATGACTATCAGGAATATTCTTTTTAATGTGTCTCAGCAGTAGTCTCTCAAAACAATTTATTTCAATGGTGAGTGCCACCAGTCTGTGGTCATTCAGACAGCCTGCTTTTGTTTTCTTAGGCCCTGGGACAATTGTTGTCCTTTTGAAGCAGGTGGGGACAGCAGATTCTCTGAGTGAAATTTCAAAGATGTCACAGAAGACATCAGTGAATTGGATGGTTACTGGTTTTTAAAACAAGTCATGAAATTCCATCCAGTCTGGATGCCTTGTCGACAATAAGTCAGAAAATATCCTCTTTACATTATGTACAGAAACCATGAAGGATGAATCAAGTGGTGCTACAGACATTTAAGTGATGAGCTATTTGTTGTTATGGTCAAAACAGGCATAGAAAACATTACATTGGCCTGGAAGGTAAAATTCATCCATTCATTTATTCATTCATTCATCTTCCACCGCTTTTCCAAAGCCAGGTTACGGGTGCAGCAGTCTTAGCAGTGAGGCCCATATGCCCTTTTCCCCAGCCACACTTGCCAACTCATACCATGGGATCCCAAGGCATTCCTAGGCCATCTGGGAGATGCAATCCTGCCGGCAAACCCTGGGTCTTCCCCAGGGTCATTCCCATCTGCTCGTGCCCATAAAATCTCCATCTGTATCAGATGCTCGGACCACCTCATTTGGCATCTCTCGATGCGGAGAGTCAGCAGCTCTACTCTAAGAGTTGCCTAGATGTCTGCTCTTCTATCCTGTCTGTAAGGGAAACTTTGTAGTCTGTAAGCATTACTAAGCCTCGCCACAACCCGTGTGAATTCACACAGATGCTAAATTTCACATTGTTTCCTTTTCTAAGTTTGGATCTGTATTTCTTATATATTTCGTAATGCATTCCTGTGTGCCTTCAGTAGATTCCTGATATCACCAGTGACCCATGGTTTTGTATTAGGAGATATGCAGATTGTTTTTACAGGCATACAGTCATTACGATGGCTACATACTCATTGAGGTATGATGAAGAGATTGGGATTAGCTACACTGGATCAAATCCCTGTCTGTCAACACTCCCAATTACATATACTCTTTTCTCAACTTGACCTTCTGAAAACTCACCATATGACTCCAAGCTCAATAAGTCTCTAGCATGGAACAACCTTTAAATTCAACCATGTGGTTTCTTTCTGGGCACCCTATGGATATGATTCCTTGAAAATCCGTGGGCCATCCTCTCATAGCTCCCTCTTGTGCCACCAAGTACCCTTGCATATAAAACCCCAATTTCCTTTTTAAACGTCCCTGGCACCGTTGGTTGCTTTCATGTTTCCTTCCTTCTATAGTGTGTCACATGTGAACACTTTGCTGCCACCTCATGTTCTGGGGTCGATTGTTTGCTTTTTGACAGTCCTCCATAAACCTTTGCTCATTTCAGTACCCATGGACAAATTGCAAGAACCACCATTTAATGATTTTGCTCTAACTTCTTTCTTGTGTGTTGTGAATTTTTAAGGGTCTACTCGATATCTACCGTGGGGTCCTCTGTAACATTTGGAACCCTGCTAGGCCTGTCCCATATTGTGGCTCTGCCGAAGTGCTTTTTCTGCCCCTAACAATCCATTGTATGCCAGACAACTTATCATAATGTCAAAGGGTGTGACATTTGGAAAATGGTTGAAAACTGTTGAGCTACAGTACTGATAAACAAAAGGGAAGACCATCTTCTTTGCAGCTGGTATGGTATGCAACTTGCAAAACTGTTTGTATTTACTTTAAAATATATTTTATTTTTCAATGTTGATCTATAACAAGTTCAGCTATCTAAGTTCAGTTTGTTGCAAATGTTTAACTCATAACTATTGTTGTTTCAGGGATTTCATTAAAAGCTCATTTCACTCTGTTGACTTCATTTCTTTGGAAGCTGCTTTCTGTGTTGCTGGTGGAAGTTGTATTCTGTCAAGGCATGTAGAAAAGCTGCTTTCTGGCTGAGGTACTTAGTTTGTAGCCAGAGGGAAAGAAACTTGTAGTCGGTGCTTGAGTATGCAAGCAGAAGAGTGTCGTGTAAACTACACTTATTTAATTTTTGCATATCAAATCATGACAGTTATTTTGGTTAGACAATTAATGGCATCTGTGCCAACTTTTCTTAGTGCTTCTGATTCTTACCATTCTTGCTAGCATTCAGGACAGATTAGCTTTCAGAAATATGGGTTTGATATGCAGTACATAATGGCGCCATATCTAATTCTTCTTTATTCCAAGTTATTCTCTTTTATTTGAAAGGATTAATGCTGAGCAAAACGATTAACTCAAAACTGAATTGGTGGTGAAATTCAGTGTTTTGCTCGCACAAAAATTCACAAATCAAATGATATTTTGCTTTCTGTGAAATTCGTACCATTGACACAAGAAGAATTTACACACACTAATCCTGAGTGAGTCTAACTGTCATTTAGTATTTAAATAAAGATCTCCGCAATAAAACAAAAAAACATCACTGGATTCATGTCTTGTTTTGTGCAGACATTTTGTTGAGCCGTCAGATGTGTGTTATGCTTGAACTGGTAAGAAGATGCCCACTTTGCCAATTCTGAAGGCAATCTTGGTGATCACAATCCTAAAGATGCATCAGAGACAGAACTGGAACTCAAAGCTACACAGTGCATGAAGGGTGAGAGCTCTCGTCTGCAGGAATCAAGAAACAGGAAAGGGCGGCTGTTAGCAGCATTCTATGTATTCAGTTTCCCTGTGGGGAAGACATAGTAATGTGAATGAAAGTCCATATTATACTGTATATGCTGCGTGTCACATTTTTAAAAAACGCACTGAACCTGATTTGAATGAGAAGCATAAATAGAACTTGATCTGATAGATATACAGCTGATTACCTGTGTTATTAAGCTATGGACTAAAAAAACACAGAAACACTGAAGTGTGAACACGTCTGTGTTCTCTACACTTAAAAACCTTTAAACCTGACAGAAACTCTTTTTACTGAGTTTCACTTTTAACAATTGAAAGATTGGGGTTCACATCCCGGGTCCTCTCTGAATGGAATTTGCATGTTCTGCCTGTGTCTGCATGGGTTTCTTCCATGTGCTCCAGTTTCCTCTCACAGTCCAAAGACATGCAGGTTAGGTGGACTTACAAAACTAAATTGTCTAGTGTGTGGTTGGGGTTGTGTGTGTGTGTGAGTTTACCCTGTGATGGACTGGCACCCTGTCCAGGATTTGTTCCTGCCTTGTGCCCTAAGCTAGCTGGGAGAGGCTCCAGCACCCCCATGACCCTGTGCAGGACTAAGCAGGTTAGAAAATGACTAAAATAAAGTATTTGTACTTATAAAATTCTCAGTATATCTGCACTTATGGGGTGCATTCATGAGGGGATGAGACAGAGTATAAGACTCAGGTGGAGAACTTTATTTCTTAATGCAGAAAAAATTGTTTGCATCTTAACATCCCTATTAACATTCCTGAACACCCTGTTGACCTTATTAATTTAGATTTTGTGCTAAAATAATTGTAATAAATTTTATCATGTTGGGGCTTAGTGAAGGGTGAGTTGGAATACAATATATATATATATATATATATATAGTAAGAATGGCGCTATATTGCACCCGACCCGACACAGATTGACACGGGAGGCGCGTATAATAGAACAGATATTTATTTTTCTTCACCTGTGGGGCACGTCTTCCCCGTGAACCCCACAGGCAATACACAGTCCCAATCACAGCACACAAGTAATGTAAAGCACTCTTCTCTCATACCACCACTCCTCCCAGGCAACCTTATCATCCTCCACTCAACTGTGGCCGCTGAGTGGTGGTCGTTGGCTTCTTTTATAGAAAACCCAGAAGTGCTCCAGGTGCTTGATCACCGAGTTCCGGCATCACTTCCGGGTGTGATGAATATCCTGCCCACACGGGCTAAGGAGTCCCAAACACAGCACCCCCTGGCGGTGGCTGTGGGACCAAACAGGCTGCACCTAACTCCAATTCCCATGGAGCCCTGCGGGAAACTGAGGCACCGCTCCAACCCAGGGGGATGGCCATCTAGCATCCAGGGGGAGGTATTGCACTGTCCAGGGCTGCTCCCCCTGAATACAGTGTACAGGGATGTCCCGGCTGGGCATGGACCCCGGCTGCCTGCCACAATGTATGTATATATATATATATATATACAGGTGCTGGTCATAAAATTAGAATATCATGACAAAGTTGATTTATTTCAGTAATTCCATTCAAAAAGTGAAACTTGTATATTAGATTCATTCATTACACACAGACTGATGTATTTCAAATGTTTATTTCTTTTAATGTTGATGATTATAACTGACAACTAATGAAAGTCCCAAATTCAGTATCTCAGAAAATTAGAATATTGTGAAAAGGTTCAATATTGAAGACACCTGGTGCCACACTCTAATCAGCTAATTAACTCCAAACACCTGCAAAAGCCTTTAAATGGTCTCTCAGTCTAGTTCTCTAGGCTACACAATCATGGGGAAGACTGCTGACTTGACAGTTGTCCAAAAGACGACCATTGACACCTTGCACAAGGAGGGCAAGAAACAAAAGGTCATTGCTAAAGAGGCTGGCTGTTCACAGAGCTCTGTGTCCAAGCACATTAATAGAGTTATGTTCTCTGATGAAAGTAAATTTTGCATTTCCTTTGGAAATCAAGGTCCCAGAGTCTGGAGGAAGAGAGGAGAGGCACAGAATCCACGTTGCATGAGGTCCAGTGTAAAGTTTCCACAGTCAGTGATGGTTTGGGGTGCCATGTCATCTGCTGGTGTTGGTCCATTGTGTTTTCTGAGGTCCAAGGTCAACGCAGCCGTCTACCAGGAAGTTTTAGAGCACTTCATGCTTCCTGCTGCTGATGAACTTTATGGAGATGCAGATTTCATTTTCCAACAGGACCTGGCACCTGCACACAGTGCCAAAGCTACCAGTACCAGGTTTAAGGACCATGGTATCCCTGTTTTTGATTGGCCAGCAAACTCGCCTGACCTTATTGTGAAGAGGAAGATGCAGTACGCCAGACCCAACAATTCAGAAGAGCTGAAGGCCACTATCAGAGCAACATGGGCTCTCATAACACCTGAGCAGTGCCACAGACTGATCGACTCCATGCCACGCCGCATTGCTGCAGTAATCCAGGCCAAAGGAGCCCCAACTAAATATTGAGTGCTGTACATGCTCATACTTTTCATGTTCATACCTTTCAGTTGGCCAACGTTTCTAAAAATCCTTTTTTTGCATTGGTCTTAATTGATATTCTAATTTTCCGAGATACTGAATTTGGGACTTTCATTAGTTGTCAGTTATAATCATCAACATTAAAAGAAATAAACATTTGAAATACATCAGTCTGTGTGTAATGAATGAATCTAATATACAAGTTTCACTTTTTGAATGGAATTACTGAAATAAATCAACTTTGTCATGATAGTCTAATTTTATGACCAGCACCTGTATATATATATATATACTGTATATATTTATCTGTTTATGTTTGTATTTATTTAAAGAATTTCTATATAAAGTTTGGGGACAATAAAGTTCTATCTATCTATCTATCTATCTATCTATCTATCTATCTATCTATCTATCTATCTATCTATCTATCTATCTATCTATCTATCTATCTATCTATGAAAAAATCTATTTTCATTCATCTATTGTAGGATGACATTCCCGCTGCGTTTGAGCAGATTCTTCCCTCTCCGGGGCTAGAGACTTCACAATAACATTATGTCTAGTTTAAGGTGATAATATATGAGGGACATTCAAAAAGTTTCCGCAGTTTTATATTTTCATTGGAAACGGTGAAGGTGCGAAGAGTAGTAATTGGGCATTAAAAGGTTGGTGCGACGCTGGGCAAATTGCATCACATACAAAGGTGACTATGCAGAAAAGTGATGTAATTTGTTTTTGAAATTTTTAATAAATAGAGTTAAAAAAAAAGTGCGGAAACTTTTTTAACGGCCCTCATACTATATGATTTTAGCCTGATTTGCGAGCTGCCCAGGGTTTTTGTCAAACTAGCAAACCATCACAAGAAAGTTGTTGTTGGTCATAAAGTCACTACTCATAAGCTCCAACACATCATCAAAACAAGAAAAAAACAATTGGGTACTGCTAGCTTACGTTTGTCTGGTGTGAGAGTTCCTTCAAGAAAATTTTGCATTTTGATATCCATTGAGCACTCAGGAATTGATTCTGTTTTTATGCTTTTGTAATAAGCTGTGAAATATACATGAACGCATAGAAAAAAGGTAGATTGGTAATGTTGTGGCAAGAAAAACATGCACTACATGATATTTCTATCATGATTAGGTCTTCAAAGAGGAAATTCTGAAGAATATTGCCCATCAGCAACAAATTCCTGGTAGCACTGCATGTTTGTGGTTTTAACAGATTAGCATAAGTAACATAGTCTGCTAGTCATAAGAAATCCTCGAATACTGATTGGTATCTTAGCTAAGTTTGGTAATTATTTTATTTTAGTAGAGTAATTGTGAGGAACACAGGCAATTGAACCCAACAAACTTGTCCATCCTGTTCACCGAGATTGTCAAAAACAACATCAAGTAGAGTTGAAGGTCCGTAAAGTCTTACACTCTACCACAGTACTTGGTAATTGGTTCCATGTTTCTATAGTTTTTCACATCAAGAAAAAGTTTCTAATATGTGTGAGAAATTTGCCACTAGCAAGTTTCCAACTGTGCCCCCATTTTTTTGTTGCAAAATTCATTTTAGAATTTCAACTGAGATCCATTGTTCTAATTCCTTTCATAATTTTAAGCTCTTTTATCATGTCACCTCTTTATCTTTGTTTGCTCTAATTGAAATGGCTGAGATTCTTCAATCTGTCCTCATAGCTCATATTTGTTAGTTCTGGAATCAGCCTAGTCACTTTCCTCTGGACTTTCAGTAGTGCTGCTTTTTTTGAAATATGGCATTCAAAACTGAACACAGTACTCCAGGTGAGATCTCACTAGTGCATTAAAGCTTAACATAACCTGTCTTAACTTGAACTCTGCACACTATGCTCTATATCCTAACATCCTAACAGCCTTCTTGAAATGCTTCCGTATACTGCCTTGATATAGAGAGTGATGAATCCACTATGCGTTTTCATTTTTCTCATATGGTGTACTTTCAAGTTCCAGACCTCCCATTGTGTATTCAGGTTTAACATTTCCTACGTACTGTATAATACTTTACATTTACTTACGTTAAATTTCACCTGATACATATCTTCCCAAGCCTGCATGCTGTCCACATCCTTCTTCAACAATTTAGCTGCCTCTCAAATATCTGCTGGGTCTGGCATCATCTGCAAACTTAGCCAGCTTATTGATTACACCATAGCTATTAACGTCCTGTGTTTTGTTTCTGGGGATTTCATTTAACCGAAACATGTCCTGGTTAGAGTAATTGGTGATTTGGTGATGGCTGGTAGTGAGTGATTGTGACTTTTTGCGTTTGTGTATGTTTGTGTGTGTCAAGTTCTCTTTCCTGGTTTGTGTCTGGTGGTGCCAGGATAGGTTTCAAGTCCATTGACCCTGAAATGGAGAAATTGTTTTGTTGATAATAATAATAATAATAATAATAATAATAATAATAATAATAATAATAATAATAATAATAATTAGAGGGTTCTGCCCCCTGCTTGCTTCGCTCGCCAACCCCTGTAGCTGAACCACTCGAGGGGCTTTGGGGCGCCCCTCTGTTTGAAAAAGAGATTGTTTTTAAAGAGTTGGTATATAGAAGAGTATGTGGGGTGCAGGAGGAAGACGGTTTGATCCTTGGTTATTATAGACAGAAAAACAGTTACTTGAGTATTTCACTAAAACTGTCTATTTTAAATACCAATGAATATTAAAAGGTAGTAAAAAGTAAATGTAGAAGAAAAAAAGTAAAATGTAGTAAAACATAATAAAAAGTAAATAAAACATGGAATTACATTAATGACTTGTCTAAAACAATATTAATTACTTTATCCCCTAACTTACATTCTATAAAGGTTGCTTTTTTGCTTTTCTGTTTGTATATTGTTTGGGACATTTTTCTCTTTTTCATTTATTGGATGGTTCTCTTTGTTCTTGATTCTTTTTGCAATGTTCATTATCAGCTCTTGTCACTCTTTTTGTATTGTGATCTAAAATTCGACGTTCTTGAATAGATAATTTGCTTGTCTGCCTTGCCATTATAACTGACTGCATTGAAGGGTGAGTTAACAAAAGAGAGAGGATGTGTGCAGAAGGAGTAATGATTGGACGAGTGGCGTTTAGGGGACTGGTCAAGGCTGAATAACGCAGACATGACAGAAACCTCTTTTCAATATAATAGAGAGATAATAATAATAAAATCTGAAACAGAGGGCTTTATTATTGCTGCCCAAGACCAGGCCATCAAGACCAACAACGTCTGGAGCAAAATCTTCAAAGATGGCGCAGACTCAGTGTGCAGGATATGTGGTCAATTCCAGGAAACCATTGACCAAATTGTGGCAGGATGCCCTGAACTGGCCTGAACCCTCATAGACACAATAAGGACAACCACATACCTACACTGGAACATCTAAAAAGAATTCAACATCAACACAAAAGAAAGATGGTATGAGCATGAGCCCCAAACAGTAACAGAAAAGATAACATCACAATCCTGTGAGACATCCCATACAGACAGATCATGAGAAAAAAGGCCAACAGACCAGACATCGTCATTAAGAGCAAAAAAGAAAAAACGCTGCCTATTCATTGATATGTCCATCCCGGCTGAAAAAAATACCTCAGTAAAAGTAACCGAAAAACTATCAAAATATAAAGACTTTGAAATCGAGATTGAGTGAATGTAGGGAATGAAAGGCACAACAATACCAGTAGTGATAGGAGCTAGGGCTGTCTTAACAGCATTATAGGTCCCCGGGCAAAGCAGTGCACTGGGGCCCCTACCTACACAACTGCTCAGCAAGTAACAACATATATAGATTAGCATGGAACCCCTATGCTCGTGGGGCACCCGATCAACTGCCCAGTGTGCCCATGCTTTAAGATGGCCCTAATAGTAGCCTCCGGATTTATGAAGAAAAGATTAGAGAAATGTACCCAACAGACCTTGGGTAACATCAAAATACAAGAATTACAGAAGATCACACTATTTGAAACATGTCAAATCCTAAGAAAGGCCCTATTCATGAAATAGACTTCTACCTCATTCTAACCCTAGGCCCAAGAAGTGGACCTGGTTATTATGTTGTATTATGGCATGAACTCAAATGGACTAATAATTATAATAATAATAATTGACATATACAAAAGTAATAAAGTGCCTTTGACAGCACTACTGGATATGAAGACGAATTATTGACTTAGGTACAAGTTCAATGCTGGCATGTCTCTCTATACTTACAGCCATGTTGGCATCTAAGCACTGTCACTCCTGCTCTCTAAAACTTACCTGTACCTGGAGATTAAGCCAGGTGGACTCATATTAAAACAACCCCTCTTTCTCTTTCGGCTTGTTATTTTTTTCTTCCTTCAGCTCTTATTTCCTGTCACTCCTCTTGCTTGTCGACTCCTGCTTTCACTGCCTTTGCTCACCTCCTCGCCTGGTGGGAGTGACTTCTCTCACCAGTTTCATTTTTCACAATTATCTTTAGAATTTGACCTCACTGTTTAGATTTTTTTATTGTTGTAGGTTGACAAGCCAAATTAATACCTCAATGTTTATATAGCATGAAGGCTGTAATGTATCAATGGCTACAGGCGCTTCATAATAAAGTGATTACCACTGCTGTTTCACAATTGCAAAGTAAACTTCAACTTTTTTCACACACACACACACACACACACACACACACACATATATATATATATATATATATATATATATATGTATGTATATATTGTGGCACGTGGCTGGGGGTGGTACCCAGCCGGGACGCCCAAGAGGACCGGAGGAGGGCTTACGCCAACTCCCAGACCACATAGTGGCTAGGGGGACCACGGGTACAGAGCTTTGAAGCTCAACCCTTTAGGGGCCCATGGTTACCACCAGGGGGCGCCCCAATGCCTAGGGAGCCCTGGACCTCAGCACTTCCACCACACCCGGAAATGCTGGAGGGAAGAGGATCGGGGACACCTGGAGTGTTTCCGGGTTCGCAGCCGGCACTTCCGCCACACTGGGGAGTGCTGGCGGAAGATTGTCGGGAGGCACCTGGAGCACATCCGGGTGACTGTAAAAGGGACCGCCTCCCTCCATTAAGGGGCTTGAGTCGGGTGGAAGAGGACGGAGCTTGGGAAGAGAGCACTTTAGCTACTTTTTGTATGAAAATGTGCTATATAAATAAATGTTGTTGTTGTTGTTGAGAGGAGTGGAGGCAGTCAGAGACAAAGAGGAGGCATTGGATAAAGAGGCCTGGACTTTGGAGAAGTTTTGGGGGTTTGTGTGCACAATTGTAAATAGTGTCTGTAAATAAACGTGTGGTGGTGTTTTTAAACATGTCTACCTGGGGCTCGTTCCACAATATACTGTATATATATAGTAATAAGAAACAAAAACAAAGATAAAGAGTTGGGGCACAGAATGTAGTCAAAGAAAAAGGCTTTTGCAAAAAATACATATTTACAGATGGGAGTCCCCAAACAGACTGGGGAAAGATGGTGGAAGGGGTTGGGTCAGGCACCTGACAAACCAGAAGTGACATCATGTGTCATTGATCCGTGATTCTCCATGTCGGCAGAGGGAAGGAGAAGTGTTAAGGGGCATATATCTGCTCTGTATTTTTTGTTTTTGTCTGACTTTGATGCAGGGGATTTTTAGATAATAAGTGCTCTGAATGAGTGAGTGCGGGTGTGCCTTATACAGTCGACCCTTGATATACGACCGGCTTGACATGCGAACAACTTGATTTACGACCAAAATTTTTATTTTGATTTACGACCAACATCTTGCGTTACGACCTGAATGCGGTCACGTGTATCCTTGCGCGATTGTAAACAAACAGAAACATTCCTATTAATGCGGCACTCATTCAATAAAATGTCAGGTTTGTAAACTCTCTTGGGACCTCCCCCAACTAGAAGACATGCCAAAGTCCAAACTCCGTATGGAAGACTGTTTATCTGTTGCTGGGGCAAAAGCCGGCTTAAAGCTGTGCTGAGTCTCTCAGCCAAAGCAAACAGAAAAGATATCGATGGGTGATATGCATGTGATATCCCTGCCCGGCAATGGACAAGCAAGCTTCCACAGTCGCGGCAATCGAGCTTCAGGACGCACTTCAGCATGTTGTTCCCATTGAGTGGGGAGTGGGGGGGTCTCAGAAGAGTTCAGAAACAGTTCCTTGTATCATCGCAAGGAAATGCTGAGAAAAATTCTCGTCAGAATAACTTGTAGGCAGGAGGAGATTAAAATTAACGCAAAAGAAGCTATAGAAATGATTGCAAATGCCTGAGCGCAAGTTAAAGAAAGCCTTTAAAAAACCTTCAGTTTCATTATCATCCTCCTCCCTTCCTGCAGCCCAAAGATGTCAAATTAAATGGTGAGTACAGTATGAAATTGTTGTTTCTGGTAGGCTAGGCACTTTTTATTACTTTTTGGTTAGTACATTAGAAAAATTATTGGTGTTATGGTAAATTATGCACATTACACAACCCTTTTTTTATTATGAAAAGATTAAGTGTTGCAGTGGGAGGTTCGGAACGCATTATGGGTATTTCCATTATTTCTTATGGGAAAAATAGTCTTGACTTACAACCAACTTGAGTTACAACCAGCCCTCGCGAACGAATTGAGTTCGTAAGTCAAGGGTCCACTGTATTTTGCTGGCACCCAATCCAAGAATAGTTCCCATCTTGTACCTGATACTGCCAGGACACTGTAATGAATTTAATGGGTTTAGAAAATTAATGGAGTGGATGTATTGAACTAGTTAAGCAGCAATATTTTGCACACTATACTTATGTTTTAAAATTTAATACAAAGAAAAATAAAGCAAAAAAAAAAAAAAAAAAAAAAAAAAAAAATATATATATATATATATATATATATATATATATATATATATATATATATATATGGGTCCACATTTTCATTATAGACCTAGCAGCAGTGTTTTCCTCAGTGGATGGTATATGTGTCTACATTATGAAATGTGTTACACACCATTGATCATCTGAAATGTCTGGATCTGGTGATTGCTGTAGTATAAATACATTTATTGTTGCTTTTCCTCAGCAGGAAAGAGGTGAGACTGTCAGCCCTCCAGTGTTACTGCCATCACCCCGTGTCCCCACACATCCTTTAATCCAGGTCTACTGCAACCCTCAGGAGGAGCTCTGCAAACTGCCAGGTCGTCTCAGTAAGTTGCTACTTGGAAATTTTTCTATTAAAAAAATGTAAGCATAATTATGGACACTACCAAGGGAAAATATTGCATTTTGCTACTATCATTCATTTTTCAAATTATTTTTACAGTATAAGTGTGACAGATCTCCCAAGGCATATTTCACTACCAGGATACAATACAATTGTTTGTTTATGTTCTCCCTATCCATTCTATTAGGCTCACTGTTTTGTACAGTCCAGCTTCTCAAAGCAGTTAATCAGGTGACTGCAGCTCTGTATATAAAACATTCAAACATGGCCAAGAAATGTATTTGTTGTTCTAGTAAAAACTACAACAGCTAACATAAATGAATCAAGTGGCGTTGACCATTGTTTGATTGTTGGTGACAAGCATGGAGGTTTAAGTGTCTCAGAAACACCAGCCTTGTAGGATTTTCACACACTACAATCTGTAGAATTTACACAGAATGGTACGATAAAGCAAAAAAAAAAATGACGAGAATGTCAGTTCTGCTTGTAAACACACCTTTTTATTGAGAGGGATTAGCCTTAAGCTAACAGAAAGCCCACAAATGCTCAAACAACAGTGGTTTACAACAGTGGTGTGCAAAAGGGTAACTTTGAATATACTATACATTGGTCTTTGAAGTGGTGGGGCTATAGTGGCAAGAGCACAGCAAATATGCCATCACCAAAAGGGAATGACAGAAGAATGTTACCTGGTGTGATTAATCTTGATTTCTCCTCCAAAATGCAGATGACATGGTCAAATTTAGTGCAAACAGCATTTGTCTGTGAGTCGATCCTGCCTTGAGTCAAATGTACAGGGTGTTGGTGATAGTGAAATGGTGTGAGGAATGTTTTCTTGGCTTTCACAGAGTCTCTTTTTACCATATGTGTTATCCATCCATCCATCCATTATCCAACCCGCTGAATCCGAACACAGGGTCACGGGGGTCTGCTGGAGCCAATCCCAGCCAACACAGGGCATAAGGCAGGAACCAATCCCGGGCAGGGTGCCAACCCACCGCAGGACACACACAAACACACCCACACATCAAGCACACACTAAGGCCAATTTAGAATCGTCAATCCACCTAACCTGCATGTCTTTGGACAGTGGGAGGAAACCGGAGCACCCGGAGGAAACCCACACAGACACGGGGAGAACATCATATGTGTTATCTTAATATCAATTGAATACCACAATATATCTTAAGAATTGCTGCAGACCAAATGCATCCTATTACGTCCACAGTGTACCCTATTTCAAATAATACTTAAGGCACCATAATGCTCCATGTCACAATGCATGCATTCTTTCTATTTGGTTCCACAAACATGACAGTGATTCCAATTAAGTCCAGTGGCCTGTACAATCCTCAGATTTCAGGCTTGTAAAAACCTCTGGGATAAAGCAGAATAGAAGCTTTACAGCCAGGAAAAATCTTAAGGAAATGCTAAGGTGACAGAGTCAGTATGGACCGAGATGTCTAAGAAGTCATTCCAGAACATTCTGGCTGTTCTGGAGCTAAAATGGATGGTGATCCTTAATTACCCAGTACTAGACAGACAGGCCTAAAAAAGTGGCCAACATTCTGACTTCTCATTCCATACTTGGTTATTGGCATCGTGAAGTTTGTTCATTCTCCACCGTGTTTGTGTGAGTTTTCTCCAGGTTCTCCGATTTTCCTCCCAAATGCCAAGAACATTATGTTGTATATTTATATGTATTTTTGTGTTTTGTTGTTTCTGTTCATTTTTAATCATTATTTTTCTTCTTTTTATGTTCTTTTTGTTGATTATGTTCATTATTGGTTAATTGATTATGCACTGTCCTTTTAAGATGGAATGTGTTCCCTGTGCTTTGAGTGTATATTAAGTACTTATGTATATTTTTGTGTTTTACTGAATCATTATTTTTCATTATTGGGCCGAAAAATGACAATGAACACATGCAAACTTAAAGAGACAGTACATAATTAGCCAATGATAAACAAAAGCAAAAGAAATAACATAAAAAGAAAAATAATGATTCATAATGAACAAAAACAATGAAAAAACACATAAGTACTCAACATATTAGTGATGAGATCTTCTGTGTGCGTTTGTTAGCTGGCCCCCTCCAGATCAGGTTCCTGTCTTGAGCTGTCATCCTCCTCCTTTTCCTCTTTCTTCTTCTTCTGTAGCTATTCCCATGTTTATATGGGGTAGCTATTTCATTTGCCAAGACTTCTCCAATAGAAGCGTCAGCATAATTTTTATGTCCAGACGCCTTTTATATCCATGCCTTGCACCAGCTTCATACTGGAGACTGGATTATAGGCCCCAGCCCTCTGCTTGACCATAAACTGAAATAAGCAGGGTTTGAAACTTGTATATTATTTACGACATAACTCTGTACTTTGCCTTTGGCTGAAGTCTAGTACTGTGAGTTGGTAAATAAAATAGAAGTCCTACCTGAGTATGAGTGTAGATGTGTATATAAATGAGTCCAGGTATAGTTTGGTACCCTGTGTTGGTTCTTGTATCAGTTTTTACGCCAATAGGCTCTTAACCCTCTGTAAACCATTGTTCATTTTGCAGCTATGGGCATGTCGACCTTAGCAACCCCTGAAGTGGAGTAAGTTGTTTTCATAATTGGTGAATGAATGGTTTCTTTGGGTCCTCACTTTGTCAATTTACTCTATAATAGGTTATCTTATTTCTCAGGCGTGTCTTTTTAATTCAAGCTTTAAATACATAGAAAATACACAGACCTCAACCACTGATGCTCACCAAAGCACGCCTTACATGATCTGTGCCCCCTTAATTAGGACTCTTCTAAGGGAATTCTCTCAACCCAGGAATTACCTGATCATCAAGACAGGTGGAAATGAACCAATTCTATTAAATGTAAGGGGTGTGTTCTGTATGTGAAATGTACTGTATATATTCTATATTGAATACCCTCCTAAGGAACTGTTCATATGCATTATTTACTGTTGTATCACAAAAGTTCACAGAAATACTGAGGGTCACTCAGTAGGCCAGTGACATAAACAGAAATGTCAGCCTTCTGATTTGGAATTCATTTTCTTAGCCTCTCTGCCACACTCGAGTGTTTATTGATGTACTGCTATACCTTAACTTTGTGTGTATTCATATGGGTTTTTGGTAAAGAACTCCCATCTGATGTATATTTTATTTTTATTATTTTGATGAAGAAGGACTCCTTACCTAAAGTATGTATTCATTTGCTTTTGTGTTTCAGGGATTAACCCATCACTTTGGGGCAAGGATGATGTAAGTCACTGGCTGCGTTGGGCAGAGAAGGAATATTCACTGAGGAGGACCGATCAGGCAAAGTTTGAAATGAATGGCAAGGCTCTATGCCTGCTCACAAAAGAAGACTTCCGACTCCGCTGCCCCAGCTCAGGTAATGACAGCCATTGTTTACAAGCAGGTTCAGACCATTGGAACAATTTTGAATGGAAGAGACTATCAGTCTCTTTCATCTAATTTCTCAAAATGCAATTGACAATGAATGGTCACGTCAGATTATATGACTTTTTCAGTGATTTTCTTTTGTAGCTTTCATTAACACAGTCTTCACAAGTCAGAGGCAGTCCATGGTGTGCTCCTGAGAAGGCTGACCCGTAATATGACACACCAAGCGACTAAGTCCCACTAGTTGACTAGTAGAGTTGGGCCTGTGTACATGTGAGCTAACCACCAATGAATGCTCGTTTCAGAAGTACAATGCACGTAATGCACCGACAAGAAATATGAACACAGTGGTCTGGACCTCACAAACAAAAGAGAAGCTCTTCTACCGAAAACAACAATATTTATTTCTAAAGGACATTTTCATGCACAGGATGTAGCTCAAAGTACTTTACAAGATGTCAAAAAATAGTTACAAACAGAGAAAAGCAAATGATAATTGGATAAGAATAATAATGAATAAATAGCACACAAGGAAATTATACACACTTACATAAGATATATAATTAATAGAGAAGAAGATTCTTTATGTTTAGAACTGGTTTTTAACACTTTACAGATGTGTCTGATGATAAAGTGAAATGGCTGGGAAGACAAAAAAAAAAAAAACTCCAGTAAAGCTGGAGTAAAAAAAACAAAATTTGCAAGGGTTCCAAGGCCAAAAGACTGGTCAGTCCCCACTGGGCATGCTAACTGACATGAATGTTTTTAAGTCGTTCCTTATTTGTTATTTTTTAATGCTTTTTCATAGAGGAATCAATGCATTGGGTCTCGTGTGAGGTTTGGGAATCCACTTTCAGCAACAGCACAGTATGACCGTAAAAGAAAACAGAGAAAAGTTGAGGTTAATAATAATTGCAAATTAACTGAAGAATATGATACTTTAATGCATATCTAATTTTTTTAAGAACAGAACTAAAAAGAAATTACAAAAAAGCAAAATTAAAAAGTGTTTTTTCGGGGTTTTTTAAAATGAGTTTTGAATCCCTACTTTTCTAAACCTACTTACTTACAGTATCATTGATTCCAATTAGTTTTATTGTACTGTTACTGTGCTGTCACCTTTACAAATATGTTTAATTCAAATATTCTCTTGAATTCTGAGTATAAACTATTTTATTCATTTTGTCTTCATTTACTTTATTTATTTTCATTGAATGTTATTGTTTTCTGCCATATATACATTCTTTTGCATATATTACCTTTGTAAAACAATTGTTTATTTCTATGACTAGATTATATTCTGATATATTATTATTATTATTCACTAGGGGGCTTTGCCCCTTGCTCACTTCGCTTGCCCACCCCCTCCCATTCCACCCCTCGGGCACGCTACCGCTCGCGTTGTCAAGGTGGTGGGGGCAGTGGCGTAGCTCGAGTTCGCGCCACTCAGAGCGGGGCAGGGCTTCAATTTGCCGCCTTCCAACGTATCTGAATATGTTAACCTATTTAAATAGAAAATTAAAATGACGTATAGAGAAAAATTAAGAAACATTTTGCATAGATTTATTTATATAGAGAGAAATAGCAATATTTTTTTCACATATAATTATTTATAAACATCAACTAGACAAGAATATAGTACAGACGCACTGATAAGCCGTGTTCTGATTATTAGTTTAATATAATTATGCTGCGAAAACCAGAACTGGTGTGGTGTACAAGTGATAGGTGGGAATGAGCAAGAATGCATTCGGATTGTTAACGAAACGAAATTATACATTGTGAATTAGTTGTTTATCTTCCTAGAAATTATTATCGGTGTAATGAATTTATGAATTTCCCCTTGGGATTAATAGAGTATCTATCTATCTATCTATCTATCTATCTATCTATCTATCTATCTATCTATCTATCTATCTATCTATCTATCTATCTATCTATCTATCTATCTATCTATCTATCTATCTATCTATCTATCTATCTATCTATCTATCTATCGAATGTTTCTGTTTATTTTTGTTATTGCCTAATAAATTTCAACTGCCGTGTCTGATGCCGTCACAGAAGGACCGTCTGAAAATGATTTTTGAAGCATTTGTGGATGAAAATCAGAGAATTCATTCATGAGTGATATTTTTCCGAACCTTCCTGCTTACACGTGAAGTGTTCTGAGCCTTTTGGCCAATAATGCCACCACCAAAAATGTGCCGCCCGGGGCAGACTGCCCCCTCCGCCTGCCCGTAGCTACACCACTGGCTTCGGGGGGGCTGAACACATGCTGAGAGGATGCGGTTTGATCAGCTGCTGTCTTTCTGCTGCCTTGCTGCGTGTTCTGCTTGTCGCGCTGTGCTTTGATCATTTAAAAGCCTGTACAGCAGCTGTCCTTTTGTCTCACTGCCTTGTCTTGCGTGACGTTAAAGTGTCTTCCAAGAAGATTATGTATCGTCTCCTTCCAAGCCCTCCAAGATTTTTTTTTTATTAATAGAGAGATTACTCTGCTGCTTACACTTATCATCTCAATTAATTAACCTACTATAAGCAGCCTCTGTTTTATTGTGACTGCTTGGATTTGGTTTTTTTTAAATGTTCCACTTCGTTATCCTGGTTTATCAGTGGCATATTCCAGGATGCATAACAGCAAAAAGCCACCTCATCACTTCCATTATGCTTAGCTCTTGGAATTATAAGGAAACCACCATTAGAATATCTAAGGTTATGACTTCGAATATAGGGGGATGGGCACTCCAAAATGTATGACAGAGCAAAATTAAAGGTTTATATTCCCTTAGTAGTATTTTAAAGTCAATTCTAAATGAAATAGGTAATCAGTGTAACAACAGTAAAACTGGTGAGATGTTCTCATATTATGATTCTTGCTGCTGCATTTTAAACAAACTGCAACGAAATTAATGTATTTCTTAGGTAGTTCAGTTAGGAGTGCATTACAGTAATCTAGCTGACTAAAAACAAAAGTGTGATTTAATTTCACAGAATCTTACACTGTTGTAAGAGGACTAACTCTTGTAATGTTCCTTAAATGGTAATTTGGTTAATATCCAATTATAAGTTTAGATCAGAGTTCATATTTACACCTAAATTCTTTACTTCCGCCTTCATTTTTAATGCTAAGGAATCAGGTTTACTTCTAATACTCTCAATGTTTCCATTTACTGTATTTCTGTTAGTATCACAAAGAATGGGAAAAGAGAAAAAAATGAGCCAAGATTGCACCTGAACTCACCATACCTGTTAACCCTTCGTACAGCACAGACTCTGTAAAGCAGCATGCAGTCGGGTCCATAAGTATTTGGACAGTGACACAATTTTCATAATTTTGGCTCTGTATGCTACCACAATGGATTTGAAATAAAGTAATCAATGTGTAATTGAAGTGTAGAATGGCAGTCTTATTTTAAGGCATGTATGAGCCATTTAGAAAAGACAGGCATTTTTTCTACATGGACCCCCCATTTCTGCGGTGGGTTGGCACCCTGCCCTGGATTGGTTCCTGCCTTGTGCCCTGTGTTGGCTGGGATTGGCTCCAGCAGACCCCCGTGACCCTGTGTTCGGATTCAGCGGGTTGGAAAATGGATGGATGGATGGATGGATGGACCCCCCATTTTTAGGGACTCAAAAGTATTTGGACAAACTAACATAATCATATATATAATTATAATTTTTAATATTTGGTGGAAAATCCTTTGTAGTTAATGACTGCCTGAAGTCTGAACTCATGGCCATCTTCAACTGCTAGGTTTCTATCCTACTGTTGCTTTGCCAGGCCATTTCTGTAGCTGTCTTTAGGTGTTGCTTGTTCATTGGACTTTCTGCCATCATCAATTTTATCTTCAGCAAGTGAACTGCATGTCTAGTTGGGTTGAGGTCAGTTGATTGGCTCTGCCATTGAAGAATATTCCACTACTTTGCATTGAAAAGCACTTGGTGTACAGTATGATTTGGTTCATTGTCCATCTGTACTGTGAATTTGTCTGAATCTGAGAGGACAGTATTGCAGTATAGTCCTGGACACTTCAGAATTCATGCTGCTACTTCTGCCAGCAGTCATATTACAGTTGTCTACAAAAAAATATTTTTTGTTTGCTACTGGGAACTTCAGAGCAGCTCTTTATTACGTTTTTACACTGATTTCATATATGAAATCAGAATTAAGCTAGCACGTCAGGTTTCTGAAATACACATCATTGACATTTTGACACTTTTGAATATCAATATAATACTGTATATCAACATGATATCTGGAGTTTGGACTCTGTCCCACCAAAATTGTTTTGATGTGTTTATTCTGAAAACAAACCAGAAGACGATACCAGAGACACTTTAAAGCATATTTATGTCAATTTACCTCAAAATAAAAGTGAGGTCAGTGTGCCCAAAAATGTTGGAGGCACTCGCTTTTGCGCTTGTACTGCACATCCGTCTCTCTTTGCAAGAACCAACAGTAGTCACCCATCATGCTTGGAGTAAATTTTCCCGATATCAGTTTTCCATCACCTTTATATTTTGATGAAATCTTTCCCCATGCTCATCTCTGACATCGCTTAGATTTGTTGGTAAACAGTCTAGATGAGAACATAAAAAATGCATCTTTAGTGACATTCTGGCTCCCGTAAGCTAATATACTTTCAGCATATTCTGCACGAGCTCAGTATACTTCTCTGCTGTGTGACTGTCAAGAAAATTCTGGACAACCTGCATGAATGAAGGTGTTGATTCAGTTGGCTTCAGTTTCTTTTTGAACTCATCATCAAGCATCAGTTCACAGATTCCTGGGTCAAGAAAAACACCTTCCTTAATTTTGGCTTCACTTTTCTCAAGACCAAACTCATTTCTTAAATGCTGAAACGCATCGCCTTTACCGTCCAGTCACCCTAGTTGTCCAAGACCTGGTATATCATAGCTAAAAAATGGGACATGCTGGATGAAAACGGTCAGCAAGTGAAATTTGTTAAAGTACAGATGAAAGAATCCCAGTAGCAAAATGCTTGTTGACCAGTGTTATCAACAAACATCAGTAAATGGCTTCTATTGGCAGCCACGCATGCCCATGCCATAACATGGCCTCCACCATGTTTCACAGACGATGTGGTATTCATCGGATCATGAGCTGTTCCTTCTTTTATCCATACTCTTCTGTTTCAAACATTTTGGTAAATATTGATTTTAAAATATTTCGTCCGAAGAACATTGGTCCAGAACTGGACTGGCTTTTAAAAAATGTTTTCTGGTAAAGTCTAACCTGCCCTTCCCATGCTTGAGTTTTACCAGTGGTTTGCACGTTGTGGTAAACCGACTGTCTTTAAGTTAATTAAGTCTACTTTTGATTGTAGACTTTGGGACTGCTGCCTTCCAGAGAGTGTTCTTGGTTTACCTAAATGTTGTGAAGGGGTTCTTCTTCACCAAGGAAAGAATTCCGCCATCATCCAGCACAGTTGTCTCCTGTGGTTTTCCAGACTTTCTGGTGTCGCTGAGATCACCAGTGTGTTCTTTCTGTTAAATAAGAATGTACCAAATGGTTGATTTGACCACTCCTGGTGTTTCTGCTATCTCTCTAAAGGGACTGTTTTGTTTTCTCAGCCTAATGATGGCCTGTTTTTACTTGCATGTTCACCTCTTTGCACCTCATATTGAGAGTTCACAGTGACAGATTTCAAATGCAAATTCCACACTTGGAATTAATTCTAGACTTTTTACCTGCTTATTATTTAATGAAATAATGTAGGAACTGCTGACACCTAGCTATGGAACAGCTAGTGAGTCAAATGTCCAAATACTTTTGAGACCCTGGAAATAGGGGGCCTATGCAGAAAAATGACTGTCATTCCTAAATGACTCGTATGATATTTTTGGTAAATCCCTTAAATTAAAGCTGAAAGTGCACATCTCAATCGCTTAATGATTGCTTTATTTCAAATCCATTGTGGTGGTGTACAGAGCCAAAATTATGGAAATTGTGTCACTGCCTAAATACTTATGGACCATGATTGTATTATTGGCTGTCACAAAAAAGGGTAAGCACAACTATACTGGAAGGTCTAGCACAGTCATGTACATTGACATGGTTCAGTGACGAGATCTGCAACTACATTTGGCAAGTTTGGCATACCCAATGTCTTGAAGTTGTGTAATGTGACATCGGCTTAACCAAACAACCTCTTACCAACCTACAAACTATGGACTATGAGTCTGGCAATAAAGATGAGCCTTGGTCCTTCAGTAATGATTACTGTAAATTGATTCTTTACTTTTATCCTATTGGGTATTCTTTATTCACAAAGAGGACAATGTGCTTTTCAGGTCCCATATTTTTTGTAAAATTAACATGCCCACCAGGAATGCACCCTGGATCGACAAATAACAGAAGGCCTCAGCGTGCAATATATCCATGGCTTCCATTTTCAGAACATTAGAACATTACAAAAATTTAGACAAGAACAGGTCATTCAGCCCAACAAAGCCCACCTGTCCTATCAACTCAAATCCCCCAAAGTAACCTCAAGTTGAGTTTTGAAGGTCCCAAAAGTCCCACTGTCTACCACACTACTTGATCACTTATTCCATGTGTTTATAGTTTGCAATGTGAAGAAAAACTTCCCAGTGTTAGTGGGAAATTTAAACTGAGTGTGTTCCTGTGTTCTTGATGAACTCATTGTAAAGTAATAGTCTCGAGCCACTGGGCTACTATCATTTATCAAAGTGCCAGTTTGAATGAAATGAAAATGCACTGTAATTTCCACTATAACCTTGTTTAAATTGCATTTTAGGTTTACTAGGCATACACATGCCATTAAGCAAACCCTAGGACCTTGGATATATTACACTCTCAAGACCTCCTAATCTAATCAAGGGTCAAGTGGAAGCCTGCAACCTGCTGTGACAGCTCCAGTTTCAGAGTGCAAATCAAACCTTGATGAAACACAAGGCATTTATAAAGCCCTCACTCACTCATATTGGACCAACTTAGGGCTCGTTTATACTTCACGCTCAGAACGCGTACGCGCACGCATCGTGGCTGCCACGCGTTCCCAGCGTTCATTTGATGCGTCCCCTGAGCAGGTCCTCAGTAATTAACGCAACGCGTGCGTGAGTTGCAGTACCAGCAAATAGTCGGAGGGCGCAGTGTGCTAAAAGTTGGAATGTGACGTCAGAGTCTCTGTTTACTATCTACATGTGACAGAAAGCCACTTTGCGGATTCTATGAGATTGATGTGTGCGCTTCGATGTTTGATGAATGGTTCAATGTGATGAAGCAAAATGCCGACATACAGATGCATTCGTGGTGATTTTATGTTCAAGCGTCGCATATTCCCGATCGTAATGACACGATACATTTTAAAAGTCTCGCATACCGTCTTCTGTGCCGTCTTTTTTTTTCTAGGGCTTGCTCCGGACCTTACAGCAATAGATCGCCACACAGAACACATTCCATGTATGATATTCCAACTCTCTGCACATCTTGATATCACTTTCATGATGAAATGCAATAAAGTATGTATGTTACATTTTACAGATAAATCGTTAATTTTGTTTAAATAATGAACACTCTTAATAATTACACACATGGGGGTGACACAGTGGCGGAGCAATAGCACTGCTGCCTCGCAGGGAGTCACGTCGCTGATATTCCCTGCCTGGAGTTTACATGTTTTCCTGCTGGGTTTCCACAGTGTGCTCCTGTTTCCTTCCAAAGATTTGCAGATTTGGTGACACTGAAATAACGCCAGCGTGTATGTGTGTGCTTGTATTCACCTTGTGATAAGCTGATGCCTCGTCCAGGGATTGTTTCTGCCTCGTGCCCAGTGCTAGCTGGAATGGACACATTCCTGGATTGATGGATTTACTCATTAAACATCCTTTTCAGAGATACTGTGGTAAGGTGTCATCGGAATTTAATGGGTGTTCCAGACAATTCACAACACAGCGAAGCCGAACCTGTTCTCACCATCATAATATCTCACACGCCACCTGGTGGATTCCTACAGATTTACGTAAAGTACGTGCGCAAGTATAAATAGTAAAATGCTTGCGTAGCAGGAGCGTCCCTTGGAGCATGTGTCGCGTCGCGTGAAGTATAAACCCGGCCTTACCTGTGCATGCACATGTTTGGGATCTGGGATAAAAATTAGACTATCTTTGGGAATCCCATAACACACACATCCATGCATAAACATGGAGAACATGGAAGCTCCTCTCAAACAGTGACCACACACAGCATTTAAATCCAGGAGGTAGAAATGCTAGCCGCCATGCCACCGGCTTTTTGTATGCCATTATGATCGGATCAGTAATTAGTGCTTCTTTCTCCCAGCTCCAGAGATGTTTGTACAGAACTTGGCTTGTGTGTGAGTTTCCCATGTCCCCTCCAAGTTGTCTTTAACATCCAAAACATTTGCCTCACTTTCGCTAATTGCTAAAACTGAAATGTTCCAATATGAATGAGAGAGACTGTGCCTTACAATTGAATGGTATCCCATACAGGGATCACTTTCCATTTACCCATTGACCCTTTTATAAATGTTGTAGGTCTGGAAATTAGGTAGGTGGATGTATGGCTACATGAGTGTACTGGCTTATTACTTTTATGTCAATGAGTAGTGACAGTAGAGGTTTCTATTACATTAAGAAGGCATTTTGCATTAAGGGATGGCTGCTTCCTCAACTTTGTCTCAAGGTTCAATGCCTGGTCAAGAATTTTCATGGCATTTCTTTAGATGCCTTGGTCTCCTCCAACATCCAAAAGATGTGCACGAGTGGACCTACAATGGAGTAATGTTCCGCCCAGGCCAAAATCAAAAAATGGCTCAGAAAAAGGATAGAAGATTTTGTGGTATCTTCAATCTCATTAATACTTCAGGCATAATATTTATAATTCAACACTGTATGATATCTTTACACTGTATGATATGTTTACTATTGCATGATCAGCTGAAGTTTTATTGTAATTTTTTGAAAGCTAATTTTGAATTTACTTTAGACATGCTGTAAGAAAACAGCTTCCCCGAAAACCTGTAATACTAGTTTAGCTGCCAGGTTTTTTCTTTCTCTAATGAATTCTCTTTTTAAGAAAATTTGTGAGGTACTGCAGCTTGCAGTGTAGCAGAGTGAATGTGACAAGCTTACTTTTATATATACACGAATCACTAACTTATGGCACACGGCCTGTCAATTTCAACAATTTTGATGACAACAGGTCATTCAGTCCAACAAAGTTCCGCAATCTTAGAGGCCTAATTTTTATAAAATAACATCAAGGTGAGTTTTGAAGGTCCCTGAAGTACAGTACTCATTGGTAATTTTTTTCTCGTGGTTATGGTTATCTGTGGGAAGAAAAACTTTGCAATGTTGGCGCAAAATCTGCTCATAACAAGTTTTCATTTGTTAGATTAGATTTGATTAGATAAACTTTATTTATCAAAAGAAGAAATTTAGATGCATACAGCAGCAGATACATTAAAACAAAGATACAGATTCACAGGACAATAATGTAATCAATCAATAAATAAATGTAATTTGTGTAGAAATTGCAAAAGGAACATAAAATGTATTAGTATTTAGTTTGGGATAACGATAGGAAGCATTGAATTGCCTGATAGCAACAGGCAGAAAAGACTCCCAGAGGTGCTTCTTAGCCCACTGTGGTGAGCCTGTGCCTAAAAGTGCTCCAAGACAGCGCCCCCTTGAGGGGATTTTTTTATGATGGCATCCAGTTTTGCCATCAGTCTCTTTTCCACAATAGCTTCCAGAGTGTCCAGGGCTTGCTCTGTGATGGAACAGGCTTTCCTGATAAGTTTGTACAGGCATTGTCTTTCTTTTGAGTTCAGGTTTCTTCCCCAGGAGACCACAGCTTAGAACAACACACAGGCATTGTGAGGATTTCAAACTCTAGTTGCTTCCCCAGGAGGCCACAACATAGAACAATATACTGACTTCTACAGACTGATAGAACATTTCCAGCTGCTTGCTGCATACGTACATTAAAAGACCAGAGTCTCCTCAGGATGTCCAGTCTGCTCTGTCCCTTCTTGTACAGCTCCACTGTCACATCAGTAATGTAAGACAGCTGTGTAATAAAAATCTGCATTAGATTTTATATGTACATCCAATTCATTCGTATCACAGCACAAGCTGTCGATTGAGAGTGAAATCAAGCTTCAAGGGATACAGGTGCAAAGGTGTATTTGTGACAGCCAGACAGCCAGACTTCCATGGTGTGGCAGAAGTTCTGCAGTCCATGGCTCCAGAACCATGGTCCCCAACAGGGTTGAGCTTCCAAGCTCTGTGGCCCCCATGCAATCCAGGGTGGCTGCCCTCTTGCATACTGGGGAAGATACTGCCCCTCTCCTGGTCCTTACCTTCTCCAGGTGTCTTGGTGGGGTGAGGTCCCGGTCGTTTATTACGACAGACAGACAGACAGACAGACAGACAGACAGACAGACAGACAGACAGACAGACAGACAGACAGACAGATAGATAGATAGATAGATAGATAGATAGATAGATAGATAGATGTAATTTATTGATCTCCTAGTAAATTCACTTGCTTCAGCAAAAACTAAAACATACAGTAATCACAGATTGTAAAATGAAGTAACAATACACAATGTACGTACGGAGTGTACCTAATTTAGCAAATGCACTTTTTAAAATGTTTTCTACTGATTCACAAATCTAGTAATTAAGTACAGTAACTGGATTCCCTATTGCCTTATACTGCCCTGCCATACACACTACGTCCTGTGTCCTCTGTCTCCTTATTACTCTAAAGTGTGGAACTCTGCATCAGCACACATTTAGCTTTATGGCTCCCACACCTTCAATCCTTGGGCAGAATATGAAACTCTGTCACAGGTCCTTTCCCAGTCACACTTTAAAACTCACTCTTTGTCTCTTTATGTTTAAATAGTGATTCCTACAACATCATTATGTATTTGACTCTACCACACTCAATCTGATTTCTATCGTGTTGTCCATCTGCTCTCTTAACTCCCCATGGTGTCACTTTCTGTTTACTTATGTAGACTCTCCCAGGTTTGTTTCCTTGTAATTTATCCTGCACTGAATTATCTTGTATTTTTTCTTGTACTTATATTTGCTTTGTGTGACTCCTCTTACAGGTGTTTTATTTGCAAAGCACTGAATAAAATAAATATTGATAAATTAATAACTATTATTAATATATTATATGTTGCTACATGGGGCAGCATGGTGGCACAGTGGTAGCGCTGGATCCTCCCTGTGTGGAGTTTGCATGTTCTCCCCGTGTCTGCGTGGGTTTCCTCCGGGTTCTCTGGTTTCCTCCCACAGTCCAAAGACATGCAGGTTAAATGGATTGGTGATTCTAAATTGTCCCTAGTGTGTGCTTGGTGTGTGTGTGTGTCCTGCGGTGGGCTGGTGCTCTGCCCGGGGTTCGTTCCTGCCTTGCACCCTGTGCTGGCTGGGATTGGCTCCAGCAGACCTCCGTGACCCTGTAGTTAGGATATAGCGGGTTGGATAATGGATGGATGTTGCTACACATCCTAAAAACTGTTTTTACTGAACAGCAAAAACTCCACACACATAACTTAGTAGCTGTGTTAAGCTTCATTTTAAAAAGTTGGCAGTTCAGTTAGAATTCAAGCTTTTATTGTTATTTTTTATTTTTAAAAAGTGGATTTTATTTATGGCGGCACGGTGGCGCAGTGGGTAGCGCTGTTGCCTCGCAGTTGAGAGACCTGGGGACCTGGGTTCGCTTCCCGGGTCCTCCCTGCGTGGAGTTTGCATGTTCTCCCCGTGTCTGCGTGGGTTTCCTCCGGGTGCTCCGGTTTCCTCCCACAGTCCAAAGACATGCAGGTTAGGTGGATTGGCGATTCTAAATTGGCCCTAGTGTGTGCTTGGTGTGTGGGTGTGTTTGTGTGTGTCCTGTGGTGGGTTGGCACCCTGCCCGGGATTGCTTCCTGTGTTGGCTGGGATTGGCTCCAGCAGACCCCCGTGACCCTGTGTTCGGATTCAGCGGGTTGGAAAATGGATGGATGGATGGATTTTATTTATACTTTTCTGGGGTAAGAGACATTTCGATACGGATAGTATTCAATAGGACTACTGTATGCCTGATGCAGTGCCATATCTTCGTATGCTACATCTAACGCTAATTTAGGTTTAGGTTTTTATTCTAACCCTTTTCTTAATTAGTGACCAGTTTTTGCTACTAATGAACTAATTTGTCTAAATTTTAATTGAGTTGCTATTTTAGACTAAGACCCCTTAATTGCTTCTATTTTTCCTTAATTAGCAGCCAAACAATCATGAGATACAAAACGAGCCAACGCTTGACGCAACAACGTGTGTCCGTCATACATTATTGGAAAATAAAGAAAGGTGAAGGTCTCAGTATTGTTGATCTGATCAGGTCCACAAAACATTTTCATGGTTTTCTAAAAAGAAGAAAAGTGACAGTTTTGGAAATGTCTGCTGTGGCAGAAGGAGAGCACCAACAAGCCATGGAATGAAATAATGGATTTAATTAATACTTTAAGGAAAAAAAATGAAGCAATTCAGAGGACTGAATCTTAAAGAATAAGTCATTTAAAATGAAGGGTAAAGAAGTTAATTAGCAGCAAAAGCTGGTCACTAATTAAGAAATGGGTTGGAATGAACATAGTTTCAACCATTCCTGGGCATGGCGGTAGTCCATTGCAAGGCACACTCACTGGTTACCAGACATGCGATCACTAGGATTCAGAAGGTAAACTTGGAGTACCTGGAGAAAACCCAGATATATACAGTATGAAAACAAAATATAAACCCCAAATAGACAGTGTCCAGACTTGAACCAAGGCCACCGGAGATGTGAGACACTAGTATTAACCACAATGCCACCATGATGCACAGGATTACATCACCATGGGCCCTGATTGTACTACAAGAATTAAAACTTGTAAACTGAAAGTAGTATATACGTTTGTAATTTATAAGTGACATTTAATGAGCTCTATACTAAGACTTGGTCAAATTTCTCCATTTCAAAGTTATAAGAAGTAACACTGGATGTGAGGTTGGTGCCAAAAGCAGAGCCATTTTCATGAATGCTTACACTTTACATTTTATAACAATGCCTAATCCGTACCATGCATGTGGATTATTATAGGACATTAAATCACATTTCATGTTACTATGCCATCCTTTATTTGGTATCCTATTGAGCCTGATCAAAGTTTTAAAATGTGATATAGTGTATGCAAGTGTGAAAATGGTGTGCACTTATGGTGTAAATCAGCCATGGGATGCAGATTGGTTAGCCGCAAAGGACACACAAATCTGGTTCTTCTATTATAAGTGGGGCTGCCCTGACCCCAAAAGTGATTCTAGTAATTTGGTGGAAGGTTTATTAACCCATGGGGAAATTCAGATGCATTCTGTATATTCTGAAGGACAATTAGGTCTTTTGATGTATGCAGCAAGCTGCTGGAAATACTCTATCAGTCTCTAGTAGACAGTGTGTTGTTCAATGCTATGGTCTCCTGAGGAAGAAACCTGAGCTCAAAAGAAGGGCAATGCCTGTACAAACTTATCAGGAAGACCTGCTCCATCACAGGGCTAACCCTGGACATACTGGAAGCTGTTGTGGAAGAGGGAAAGGTGGCAAAGTTGGGTGCTATCATGAAAAATCTCCACCAATAGGTTCTTAATTTGAGTGATTCTAGCCACAGGCTCATTCCACCATGGTGTACTAAGAAGTACCTCTGTACACTTTTCTGCCCGCTGCTATCAGGTCATTCAATGCTTCCTAACAACATCCATCCATCCATTTTCCAACCCGCTGAATCCAAACACAGAGTCACGGGGGTCTGCTGGAGCCAATCCCAGCCAACACAGGGCGCAAGGCAGGGAACAAATCCCGGGCAGGGCGCCAGCCCACCGTAGTTCCTAACAACATCCCAAACCAAATGCTAATACTCATAGTGTGCAAATTGGTAAGGCAACACTTTTCAGTAGACATGCAGTTCACCTTCTCTATGAGTATTCACTGGAGGACTGAAGCTTTCTGATGTTTGCAGTCTATTCTATTTTTCCTTATTTTTTCCCTTTTATTTATTTTATAAACCAGTAACGCGCACTGCATGTTACACTTGATTTGAGCATTCCTAGTTTTCATTCTCTTTCTCTGTACATTTAGCATTCGTTTGCTCAGAGGTTGATGCACTTGCTGCTTCCTGGGCAGCTCTTCTTTTCTCTACCCTAGCGGCCCTTTTCTTCTTCTCTTCTTTCGTCTGCATCTTTTTGCGTTAAAACTGATTAAGTCAGTGTTTGTGTTGCAATTACTTACCATGTTTTCTTTAATTTTTCACTTAAGCTGGCACTTAAGTCTTCAATCTGCCTCAAGAATGATTAGCGAAGGTGGTAGGTAATGAGAACAGCGCCCGTACGCATGCGCCACACGGCCTCCCTGCTGCGAGTCTGCCGAGAGTTGATTCTACAATAAAATAAAAATAAAAAGAGGAATAACCTTGGAGGTCAATCATCAACCCTGGATGCGGATAGTAGAAATCACGTAGTATATGTGTACCAAATTTCAGGACAATAGGTCAAACGGTTTGCGAGCTACAGTTGATTTAAAATCCTGGACAGACGAACGAACAGCCACGGTTACATATTATATATAAAGATTCTTGTTTTTTATTTCCAATATTCTGGCCTCCTTTGTATTACAGATGGTAAGAGAATTGCTATAATTTTGCCCCTCTTTGGGATAGTATAATGTAAAACAAGAGACAAGAAGCAGATAAACAGTTGGGGATTCACCCCATATAATGCAAATAATTCCACAAAAAATGAAATATTAACTCCAGAGTAGCGTCTGGGTCGGTGTCAAAACAGGGACAGACATAGAAGGGAATGTGCTTGGTTTTTATAGCTGTGGGGAGTAAGAGGCAGGTTCGTGAGGGATCAAGCCGGAAACGAGGTCAGGGAATGCAGGACCTGCTGAAGTTTTAGTGGGCTTCTGTTCAGGAGATCTGCAGAAGAAGAAGAAGAAATGTTCGTACACATTGTCAGACCCTGCCCTCATTTTCTGCCCTCAGTTAAGCCCTTAGCCTGCCTCCATAGTGCACATGTGTGACAATGAATAAAGTAAGTATGCAATTTAAAATATGTGGCAGAATGGATCTAAAGAAAGTATGTCAAATGCAGTGGGCAAGGTGACAAAAAAACATTATCAGAAATATTATTTTTCTCCTTCCATTTTTCAACAAACATTGTCCAATACATTGTTTTAGAGAGCCGGAGCCTATCTGAAGAGGCCCTGTCCATTACCCTCCTCAAACACATTGTGTCAGTTAACAGTCATTTCATTTACACCTTAATTTTTTAATGAAGAAGAGTTAAGAAGAGAGGTGTTGTCTGTACTGAGAGTTTCATATAAAACTAGGATGTGAAAGATATAGTAAAAATTGAAGGCTTTCCTGTTGACTTTCAACTTTCAGATCAAATATTGCAAATTCTAATTAATGTTGTTTCTGAATTTCTTGCTTCTTCCTTAACCTTTTTCATGAGAAAGAAAGAATGCATAAAGGTTTTAGAAAGCTCTACCTTGTGAGAGAATGATATCCCATCCACATTTGGTTCCTACTTTGAACCCTGTGTAGATGGGAACTGCTTAACCCCCTGAATTAAATCAAGTAGGTTTAGCATTTCTTAGACTTTAGAAGATAAAAACGATGTCACTTATGGTCAAATAGTTGTTTAAAGGTACAAAACTGCTTCAAGTTTAACTGATCCTTCTGTTTTTGTTGTCCAGGTGATGTCCTCTATGAACTCCTGCAGCATGTCATACTCCAGAGGAGGGCCATGGTGTGCAAGTCACTAATGAACCTGTCAACGCCTCCGAATTGCCCAGTCATGGAGGGTAAGCAGCAGGTCTAATGGTCAAGTCTCCTAACATTTTCTCATATCCACTATAAGCCTCCACCACAAAGGCTGGAAAGACAGTTGAGTGTCTAGTAATATATTTCACTTCCACTCTAATATTTAACAAATCTGGATAATGTAAGAAATAAGAACAATATCTGAAAAGATCAAAACCAGCGTTTCTATACTGTAATGGGTTTCCATGCTAAAAAAGTAAGATTTGGACCCACTTAAGGGATGCAGGATGGAGGAGGAGATTGAAAATCTTAACAAATAACCATTATAATGCAATGCAGGATAGTATTGCCAGTTTCTTTTAAGACCACCACTTGATTCACTGTCACCTAACAATGGTGAATGAAAATGACAAGAAAATGAAATAAAACAAGAGTGGAAAAAACAGATAAGAAAATTCAACTGTTAACTACCCAGGTAATGGAATCAGATCGACTAAACAGTGTCTAACTATGTTTTCTTAATCAAAATTCAAACTTGCAAACAAAAAGACAAAAAATTATTACCTTTTCAGGTTTGAAATTTAATTTTGGACTAAGATTTCTTGTTTTAATTCTTTGTCAGTGTAGGTATTTTTTTGTAGGTACATTGGGTTCTGTTAAAGAGTACAGGTGAATACTGTGCGAATTTGGCACAATTTTAAATCCTGACTTGTAGTCACTAAATGATTTTCTGAATCACCCAGAATTTCATCGATCATTGTCTCATGTGCAATATGAAAGGGTTTGCAATGCCTGATTGCATCTTACAATTGGGCTGTTGTACGACTGGAAGAATTTCAGTCATGTCACAAATTTCAGTGGGCTGTCTTGTATTGTGAGCAGTCTCACAACCTGAATTTCTGATGTCACCATCAAATTTCCCAAAAGTCATTGTGCAATGACTCCATTAGATTGTACATTAAGTATCACAGTTGTCATGCTCATTGTCACCTTTTGATTTCAGAAAACTGACTATCATATGGAAGCTCACACATACATCTAAATGGAAAATGACAAAAGCATCTTAGGAAATGTTTACTAAAAGAACCCAAAATAAACACACACAATGATAAAGAACAACACAGGGCTAAAGCAGGAGTCCTACCGAACAGATAACATGGGTTCAAACAAGAGTGGTCTTTTACTAACATGCTGGAATTCTCTGAGGTATGAGGTAACAACAAAAGGATACAACCAGAATGGTGCATGTGATATTTTTTATCTTGATTTTCAAAAACCACTTGATAAGGTCCTACTTGAGAGGTTGGGCATCAAACTAAAAGAAGTTGGAGTTCAGGGTGTAGCATGTGATTGGGTGCAGAGTTGGATTAAACACAGTACACACAAAGCAGAGGATGATGATGTCAGAAACTCTAACAAAATCAGTTTCCTCAAGGGTTAGTGCTAGGGTCGCTGCTTATCTCTATATATATAAAATCCAAAGTCTGTCTGCTTTTCACAAAAGAACTACAGTGATCCCTCGCTATATCAAGCTTCGCCTTTCACGGCTTCACTCCATCGCGGATTTTATATGTAACCATATTTAAATATATATCGCAGATTTTTTGCTGGTTCGCGGATTTCTGCGGACAATGCGTCTTTTAATTTCTGGTACATGCTTCCTCAGTTGGTTTGCCCAGTTAATTTCATACAAGGGACGCTATTGGCAGATGGCTGAGAAGCTAGATTGCTTACTTTTCTCTATCTCTCTCTTGCGCAGACTTTCTCTGATCCTGACGTATGGGGATTAAGCAGGGGGGCTGTTCGCACACCTAGACGATACGGACGCTCGTCTAAAAATGTTGAAAGATTATCTTCACGTTGCTATCTTTTGTGCAGCTGCTTCCTGAAACGACATGCTGCACGGTGCTTCGCCTACTTAAAAGCTCGAAGGGCACGTATTGATTTTTGACTGAAAACCAAGCTCTGTCTCTCTCTCTCTATCTCTCTCTCTGTCTCTCTCTTTGTCTGCTCCTGACGGAGGGGGTGTGAGCTGCCACCTTCAACAGCTTTGTGCCGCGGTGCTTCGCTTGCTTAAAGGCCAAACAGCCCTATTGATTTGTTTGCTAGAGATTGTTTTCTCTATCTATGTGACATTCTGTGCCCCTGACGCGCACTCCTTTGAAGAGGAAGATATGTTTGCATTCTTTTAATTGTGAGACAGAACTGTCATCTCTGTCTTGTCATGGAGCACAGTTTAAACTTTTGAAAAAGGGACAAATGTTTGTTTGCAGTGTTTGAATAACGTTCCTGTCTCTCTACAACCTCCTGTGTTTCTGCGCAAATCTGTGACCCAAGCATGACAATCTAAAAATAGCCATATAAACATATGGTTTCTACTTCGCGGATTTTCTTATTTCGCGGGTGGCTCTGGAACGCAACCCCCGCAATGGAGGAGGGATTACTGTACTATAATTTTCTTGAATATTGATTTTTTAACTTTTCTCATCGCGCTAAGTATCATAGTTTGCTTGCGGTACCAACTTATTTGTGCGAATCCAAGAGAGATTCAGCGGGCCGAGGGGAGGGAAACGGGGCCCTCCTCACTCACGCGCCAGCCTCAAGGAGTATCTTACCTCCGCTAAGCTGGCAAACAAGAGAAATACTTAACAGATTTAGATCAGGTTTTTTTCTATAATTTGCTTGAATATTCCAGTTGATTTCTCTCATCGCACTAAGAATCATAGTTCATTTGCAGGAGCTATATATTTGCGACAGAGACTGCAGGACAAGGGGATGGGGAAGCATGGCGTCAGGAGTGGGAAGTTGGGCAGGACCCTCCTCACTACCCTATTTCAATACTACGTGGGCGGTGTCACAGGGAAAAGCTAGCTTTTAATATATATATATATATATATATATATATATATATATATATATATATATATAAATGATTTGGATAGGAATATAAGTAAAAAGCTGGTTACGTCTGCAGGTGACACCAAGCTAGGTGCAGTGGCTGATAAGCTGGAATCTAATTGAATCATTACAGAGGGACTTGGATACAGGGACTTGGATACAGGCTTAGATAGATTTGTGGCAGATGTTAGTAAATGTAAACTATCTATATATATAATTCACTAAGTCCATGGCAAGCAAGACGCACTCCAGAGTTCCATCTTTTCATTCACCTACAGTCGTATCCTCAAAACCAACCCCATTTGGACAACTTTGTCTTTCAGGAAGTGTTCACCCATCAATACATAATTATGCGGCGTATGCTACGCCGCGGGTTGGCTAGTTACACATAAGAAATCAAAATATTGGGTCTGAAAATCAAAAGCACACCTCATAAGAAGGATTTAGAAGTCATGGTGAACTCAACACTGCAACTAAAACTACACAACTACACAACATCAAATTCCAGACAGTGTTCAGAAGCCATTAAGAAGGCTAACAGAATGTCAGGTTATATAGCGCCTTGACGTGTGGAGTACAAGTCACAGGAGGTTCTGCTCAACCTTTTTCACACACTGGTGAGACCTCATCTGGAGTACTGGGTGCAGTTTTGGCCCCCAGGCTACACAAAGGACATAGCAGCATTAGAAAAAGTCCAAAGACGAACAGCAAGGCTAATCCCAGGGCAACAGGGGATAAATTATGAGGTGAACCTTTTCAGTTTAAGCAAAAGAAGATTAAGAGAAGACATGATTGAAGTGTTGAACATTATGAGGTGAATTAGTCCAGTGGATCGAGACTGTTATTTTAAAATGAGTTCATCAAGACACAGGGATACAGCTTTAAACTTGTTAAGCGTAAATTGTCCAAGAATGTTACAAAGTTATTTTGTTACTCTAGTTAGGACACTTTTTATTTAAGATGAATTTACTGTATTTTGCAAGCAGATATTTTTCTAAAAGGTAATCTCATATAAATATAATTACCCCATTATCCAGTACTGCAAGTGGATGGCTATATACTGGAAAATAATTTTATATATTGGCTGAATGGACTTTTCCTTTGCTGTTGCAAGTGTTCCTTACTGTCTTTTTTATGCAACAGTGTAGCTGCTGATGCCTGATAATCTCAGAATCCTGGTTTCAAATTTTATCTTGGTCATTGTCCTGTACTTTTTTCACATGTTCCCTTGGTCTTAATGGGTTTTCTTCTTGTTCTCAAATTCATCCTCATACTCTAAAGACAAGTGTTGTATTCTAATTGAAAAATGTGCCCAGTATGTCTGAGTGTACCCTGCAGTGGACTGGCACTCTGTCTAGGATCAGTTCTTGCCTTGCTGGTATAAACTCCAGACACCCTGTACCCTAAATTTGTATTAGGTACGGCCCAGTAATGGAAATGAAGAATCCTAATCCAACAATCTTGTAGTTCATGCACCCTATAGGTGATTTCATAATAATATAATAAATCCTCAAATCCATCCAACAGTTTTCAGACCTGCTTAGACCATTTCAGAGTCATTGGAGCTGAAGGCTATTCTGGCAATAATGGGAACACAAGTAAAACATTATTACCTTATACGTGGTGTTACCAGTTGCAGGTGTGAATCTCAAAATCCAATATTATAAATTCATGATTACATTAAAAATTCTCATTTGGTCATATGATAGATTTTGGCAAAGTACCACACGCACAAAACTATGTTTTGAGGAAAAGAAACAGACCATGTATCATTTAAAGAGGAACTGAAACTGTATGCCTCCAGTTGGTTAGGCTCATAGAATAGAAAGGAAATTATAAACTTTTAGTTTGTTAAATAAGGTATATTTAATTTCAATTGAAACAACTCCTATTGTTCTTCTTCTTTAACTGCTTTCTATTGGACAACTATGTATGTACAGTTTGTGTTGATTATTTATTAGACTTTCTGAAAACTATAAAAGGTATTAATGTATATAAAATGAAGTCAATTCATTTGATTTCTGTGTCTTATACATATTTGTTTCTTATAAATGAGTATATATGTGAGTAGTATTCCTGTTGTACTGACTTCTGAAGCTTTGGATTGCCTATTTTTTTCTCCCTGACATCTTTGCTTTTTTCTTTTTCTGAATATGTTGGTTTTCTTACATCATCTAAACTTATTTCAACCAAACCACACAGCCTGTCATCCACTTTCATTTTGGGTGACTTTAATACCAGAGTGACCAGACGTTCCTGGGGCAGTACTATATATCAGCACCAATGTACAGTAGATGTTCCTACTTATTCTATTTTAAAAAATACTTTTCAGTTCTGTAATTTAGCTGTAACTCATTATTTTCCTTCCAATAGACTTTATTTTGGAGCATATTGGTTCTTGTTAGCCATGCACAACATTTAATCGCCAATCACTTCAATTTTCTTTAAAATAGACACCAGATTTGGCCAATAGGATGACTTTCAAGATTCTTGCCTATAGGCGCTCTTGCATGCAGACTGTCTGGAACAGTCCAGGTTGGCTCCAGCTTCTATAACATCCTTGAACCCAGAACCATCGATAATATTACTGGGATGAGCCGGGCAGATGAGGCAACAAACAAGCAGGAGGGAGATGCAAATGTGCAAAAATGCTTTTATTCTTCAACAATCAAACACACCAAGTGCAAAAAGTCTTCCTCCATAATGAATCATTAAAACCATAAATAATTTGTAATTAAAAACATCTGCTGAACTGGAAGTTATAAAATCCATAATAAATAATCTATACATATAACTGACTTAAAATCAATGGCAGGAGCGCAATACAAGCAGCTGTGCTTCTTTCTTCTCCATGTCTCTGCTGCTCACCTGTCAGGTTCTACTCAGCCCAAAGAGACAAGTGCAGTCAATATTCACATTGGCTTACACCCCCAGCTTCCTCATTCTTTCACCATTGGGGTGCCCCAAGCCTGACTTGTGTCCTTCACCACCATCACTCGGCGTCTGTAGGAACCAACAAGTCCAGTTCCATCACTGCACAGCCTTCAGGTGGGAGCCCACTCAGAGCGGTTGGTTGCTCCTGCTCCTGGAATGTTCAACCAGAGTAACACTGCCTTTGTGTGTGCCAGCTACACGCTCCTCACAGGGCATTAATCCCAACCACTTGCCTTCTTACTGCCACACCATGTCAACCACGCTACTTGCCTCTTCCTTCTCCTTCAATTTAATCTCTATGCTTTCTTTCCCACAATCCTTCCCTGTTTGACTTGCTCAGGATCCTTTTCTATCCACCTGTGGGTGCAGTGCCCTAATTTGCAATCAATGAAGTGCCTATGTGGAGCACCTGGCCAATGAAACAATTAGCCTAACTCCACACACAACACCCCATGGCAGTCCAGCTCCTCAATTGAGCCCAAGTCGCACTGTTTTAAATTAAAACTCCCAATGCCATGGATCTTTCTCATGACACTGTCTAGTAAAGACTATACCATATGAGAGGTGGCAGAACAGTTTTGAAGCTAGAATCACTCATTCAAGAGGCATGGTACGCCAGAAAAACTGTGACCTCCCTGTTTGCTCCTACAAAGTACAGAAGCCAAGTCCCTGGCCTATGGATGAGTGTATAGATGCTTGTTTCATCTTGCCAGGCCCAATGAGAGCTAGAATTAGGCACCTCCTTATGCCATCTTGCTCCATTGAACAAAAAAAAAATAGCAACACCACAAGTAAAACAGAGAAGCGTTAAAATGAAAGATCAAACCAAAACCAAAGCCACAATGGCGCAATAGGCCAATGGTCTGACAACTTGGTATTTCCTTCCACATCTGCAGAAGTCTTGATGGCTTACCTTGTGCCAGCCTCTAGCAAACTCACTGACAATGGTGTGCTCCATGGAGCATATGAACATCTACACCAGTCATCAGATGAGATTTTCTAAACCCTGAAATAGCAAATATTTATAGAGAATAATAGTAGAACCCACGGAACAAAAGAAAGGAAAAAATCCAGACAACACATACAATGTCAAGAAAGCTTGCTTAAATAATACATGCATCCTGAAGAAGCAACTGCAATCATGTTTGAAGTATAAAATAAAAGTCCTCACACATCACCAATCAGCCTACTCGCTCCAGCTAAGAAAGATCTTTCTTTTTAAATCTGTCTTTTTATATTATAATATAGTTATCAATAATATTTTCAAATGATTATTATTTTGTGTTTGTGGTTGTTGGTTGTGTGCATAACACATTACCTACACTGCATTAATAATGTTGCTTATGTAAAGGGTAGAGTGTCTACTGAAGAAACTAGCAAGTGCCAAGTTAAGAATCAAAAACTGTCAAAGTGCATCCCCTTTCTAACAAGGGTGTTTTGCACTAATTAGAAATCCTATTTAGGAGTCAGTCATCAGCTGAACATTTAAACATCCCATCATCTGGTCCGCTGACTTGTTTCACGGTAATCCCCATTACTCGTTTTCCTGGCAAATGCCAAAAATACCTCATTCTGTTCTTAGCTTCCTGTTTCTGTGGGTGCTTGCTTCCTGACATCTGGGGAATAACATGCAAACCAGTAATGGGCCTGTGCTGGCCTGCTGAGTTTATGCATGACTTTGACTTTCTTGTCAGCAGTGTGGTTCATGTTACACCCACTCTCTTGGCTTATTAGTGTAACTTTGTTCTCAATGTTATAAAACAAAATGAAAAAAAAGAGAATGAATCCTTCTGTTTTATTGCTTACAGAAGGCCTAGTGAGAGATCTGGACAGTGCTTCTGAAAATGGTAGTTAGATATCCCACAGAAATGATCCCTGAGGGACGTTGTTTTTCGTATCAACTAATTCAACTAGACGTATGGAGTGCTGCAATTCAAACGTCTCTGAGTTAAGCAGGTCAGTAGTTGTGATGTTCTAGCTTGTCCAGCGTTCAGTTGTTATGATAGTTCTCAATGCCAAGACGTGGTAACATCTTTTCATAACTTTAAGTTAACTCTGTTTTGGTTCAACAAGCTGTTCAGTGTTTAACCCCCTTATACTGAAATCACGGGGAACAAATGACTTTGTCAGAGCTTTACCTGGTGCAGTTCAATATACGAGGGGAATTCAAAAAGTAAAGGGATTTTTTTAATTTCTCTTTTCAGAGTTTGGTAACACTGCTCGTATCCAGCGCTGAATGAGTGTAGTCGCCAACATTTCTATACAACGTGTAACTCTTATTTCCGCGTTATTCGTTGGAGTGTAGCAGACCATTAAACATGACAGTTCCATTGTCGATCTGCACCAAGGAGGAAATGAGGGCAGTGATTCGCTTTTTGTTTGCGGAAGGTGTTAAACCTGCGGACATCATTCATCGAATGCAAGCACAGTATGGTAACAACTGTTTATCGCGAAGCAAAATCTACGAATGGAGAATGGATACAGTCCAGACCTGGCTCCAAGCGATTTTCATATGTTTGGACCATTAAAGGAAGCGCTAAGGGGAAGAAGATTTGCAAGTGATGAAGAAGTCATTGATGCGGTGCAAAATTGGTTGCAGATGCAACCGAAAACTTTTTTTCCGACGGAATCAAAAAACTTTTGAAATGTTGGGAAAAGTGCATTGAAGTCCAGGGAGGTTATGTAGAAAAATAAGGTATGTTTCACATTTCTATCGTTAGAATAAATGCCCCTTTTCTCAAATGTCCCTTTACTTTTTGACTTCCCCTCGTATATTTTCCTCAGACTGAAAGAGCATAGTAATGAAAACAAAGAGCAGGAATGTATACTCAGAAAGCAAGCAATGTAATATAATTCACTGGTCTACAAAAAAATATTTTTTGTTTGCTACTGGGAACTTCAGAGCAGCTCTTTATTAAGTTTATACACTGATTTCATATATGAAATCAGAATTAAGCTAGCACGTCAGGTTTTTGAAATACACATCATTGACATTTTAACACTTTTGAATATCAATATATCAACACGATATCTGGACTTTGGACTCTGTCCCACCAAAATTGTTTTGATGTGTTTATTCTGAAAACAAACCAGAAGATGATACCAGAGACACGTTAAGTTATTTATGTCAATTTACCTCAATATAAAAGTGAGGTCAGCCTGCCCAAAAATGTTGGAGGCGCTCACTTTTGTGTTTGTACTACACATCCGTCTCTCTTTGCAAGAACCAACAGTAGTCACTCATCATGCTCGGAGTGAATTTTCCCCTTTATGTCTTGATATAATCTTTCCCCATACTCATCGCTGTCATCGCCTAGATCTGGTGGAAAAAAGTCGAGATGAGAATGTAAAAAATTTGTCTTCAGTGACATTCTGGCTTCCGTTAAGCTAATATACTTTCAGCATATTCTCCATCATAATTCTCTGCTCTGTGACTGTCAAGAAAATTCTGGACAACCTGTACGAATGAGGGTGCTAATTCAGTGGGCTTCAGTTTCCTTTTGAACTCATCGTCAAGCATCAGTTCATGGATTTCAGGGCCAACAGAAACACCTTCCTTAATTTTGGCTTCACTTTTCTCGAGACCATACTTATTTCTTAAACGCTGAAACGCATCGCCTTTACTGTCCAGTCACCCTAGTTGTCCAGGACCTGGAACATCATAACTAAAAAATGGGACGTGCTGGACAAAAACGGTTTTCAGATTTGGAGTCAGCAAGTGAAATTTGTTAAAGTACAAGTGAAAGAATCCCAGTAGCAAAATGCTTGTTGACCAGTGTTATAAGAAGTAAAATATATTCAGTACAGTATTTAGTTCATAGGGAAGCATTACAAAAAAAAAGAATGTTTTGTATATGGTGTTTATTGATTAATGGGGAAGGCTTATGATAAAGCATCATGTCAAGAGGTCTGAAGGTGCATAAGAGGGAAAGGAGGACTAGAGAAGGTTGTTAGGATTGTCCAGGATATGTCTGACGATCTGCGCCACCACCACCTGATCAAAGCACCGTGCAATCCCTAAATTGATGGATTGAAGACCATCGGTCCACATGACCATCATTGCCTAATTCTTCCACGTGAAGCCTGAAAACCATGAGGACTGATTTAGATCATTTATGTTAGGTAGAATGCCTAGTGGGGACTTGGCAGTCTCATGGCCATGGAACCCCTACAGATTTTGTTTTTTTCTCCAGCCCTCTGGGTTTTTTTTTTTGTTTTTTTCTGTCCTCCCTGGCCATTGGACCTTACTTTATTTTTGGTTAATTAGTATTGCCTAACTTTTATATTTTTTCTTTTTTCTTTCTTCATCTTTTAAAGCACTTTTAGCAACATAATTTGCATGAAAACATGTTATAGAAACAAATGTTGTTGTTGTCTGAGGGAGTGAGGACTTGGGTTAAAAGCAGTGTTGGGGTAACAGACAAGATCCCATTAGGTCTGTACCAGGGATCTTCTTGAAGTCCTTTCCTCTTTAACCTGGTTATGGGTGTGATGAATTATGGGATAATAGACCAGAGATCCTGGTGCAGGCTTCTTGCTGATAACATTGTGTTGTGTAGCACCAGAAAAGAGGAAGTGTAGAAGAAGTTGGGGGAATGGAGAAGGGCTTTAGAAAATAGTGGATTGAAGATAAATAGGAAGAACACATAATATATGACGGTTAATGATGATCAAGATTCAGAAGTTAACCTGCAGGGAGAGCTATTGAAAAAAGTGGATAAATTAAAATACCTTTGATCAGTGGTAGCCCATGATGGAAAACTAGATGCAGAGGTAACCCCAGAGTGCAGTGTGGATGGAACAATTGGAATACAGTATCAGGAGCATTGTTTGATCAAACAAATAAGGCGAAGGATAAAGGTGAGGTTTTTAAGACAATAGTAAGACCAGCAATGATGAATGGAGCTGAGACATGGTCAGTTAAAGGAGTGCAGGAGAATAAGTTAGATGTGGCAGAAATGAGAATGCTGAGATGGATATGTGGAGTTCCAAAATAGGACAGAATAAGAAATGAGAAAATAAGAGATACAACAAAGTGGAAGACATATCTAAGAAAGTATAAGAAAGTAGGTTGAAGTGGTATGGACATGTAATGAGGAGAAACAATGAATATGTGGACACAACAGTGGTGGAGTTGGAAGTACAAGGGAAGAGAAAGCGAGGGAGGGCAAAGCAGAGGTGGATGATAAAGTAAAAGAAGATAGGAAGGAAAAGGGCTTGACTGATGAGGAGATGCAGGTCCAAGATGTTTGGAGAAGTTTGATCAAGCACATCAGTCCCACATAGAAATGGGAAGAGATGAAGAGGAACAAGAAGAAGAAGAAGTATATTTTATATAGCAGAATATTTAAGTAAATTATTCATATCATTGCAAAACTTACTGAATGCACAGACCGCAGTGAATAATTTGAATACTGCTGCTTACAGACTGCTAGATAGCATTGTGGTAAGATGACTGTAGGATTTGGTGACACATTCATTTTCCACACGTGTCTCCAAGTTGTCCCTTGAGATAAACCCATGATGCTGTTTCAATTGCCTCTATCTGTGGAGTGAAAAACAGTTTAACCACTAAATTTGCTTCAAACAGACCCTTAATTGGTCTAGTAAGGCAGTCACATCTTAATTGTTTAGTGCTATATTTGTCCCTCTGCTCCCAGTATAAAATAAAAGTTAATTTTCTAAATTCACTTAATTCAGTTCACAGCCTACTCCACATCAATCTGTCATTGGGATTCCTGCATTCACTCATACAGGGTCAACCCATAACATTGGGACCAGGACTGGAACAAGTTCTGGGTGGGCGACAAAAGCAACATGCTGGCCCATTGAACTTGTGAATGGTGCTCATGTCTTTTTAGGCTCTTTTTATGTCCTGATCCCCTCTTGATCCTCACAGGTATGCTTTAATGATCAGTGTTGGGTCCACTTCTCTTGTCTCTCTATATTCACTCCTTAGCCATTATTATTTCTGTTATTTCTTCTTGTGGTTTCTAGTAGCACCTCCATGCTAATGATGTAGAGATCTCATACCTCTTATTTCCCTGTTACAACTCATAGGCCTCTCGGACATCTCATTAAGGATAAATGCTTATCACTTGAAGCTTTCAAAGTCAGATATGCTGTACTTGTCCTCTTTTCTCCTTTTTTAGATTTCTCTCTAAGTATTGCTTTTGAAGATGTCACTCTTTTACCAGCAGTTATAGTCAGGAATCTTGGTGTAACTCAAGACTCCTTACTTTCCTGCATTGAACGTATTTCTTCAATGGCCCAATCATGTTTCTTTCTTCATAATATTCAGAATATTCGACCATTGCTCACTAACTTACTACGTAACCCTTTGCTCAGGCACTGGTTCTCTTTCGGCTGGACTATTGCAGCTTTCTCCCGGTGGGGTTTTCTTCAACTGCTATCACACCTCTGTAGCTCATTCAGGATGCAGCTATTCGACCGGTGTTCTCTGTTTCTCATTTTACTCCTACTGCATCTCTACTTTGGTCTTGATTTACGGTTCTCTGAATGGTTGTACTTATCAAAATCTGCAGTCTTTGGTCTCTATATGCCCCTTCAAAATTCTTCCATTCTGCCTCATCTTGTCCCCAGACCATCCCTTCTCTTGCACATGTGCCAAGACTGAACAATGCTTGACTATTTTTGCTCCAAAGCTATAGAATGATCTCCATTTGTCTAATAAAACTACACCTAATTTACTTATGTTTAGGTGTTTTTTGAAAACACATCGTTTCATTAAATACTTTGGAACTACTTAGTTTCCCTTCAACAGGATAGACCGCTGTTGTACTGACAAAGAGTTTAGGATACTGATGTTTGTGTCTTAGTCTAGCTGCAGGCTTAATTAAGTAGTTGTACTACTCCCTTGTATCTTGTTCTGTTTTCCTATTGATGCTTGCACCTTCTGATCATTCTTTCATGTATTGTAATTTGCTTTATAAGTCAACTTGGATCAATAAATCATCATCATCATCATCGTCGTCAGTAAGTGTACTTCTTAATCTAATCATATACCACCTTTATCTCCATGACCTCAAGTCACCTTCAGACCATATGAGTTACTGCCACCACACCAGTCTATTCTGTTTTTTACATCCATTCCTTTGTATTAGTGAACATGCACACATCCACCTCACCATTTTCACCTATAACCTTTGTAACTTTGCGTCATGTTCTGTCTTTAATTGCCACATTTCACTCCCACAATCATGGGATAGGTAACAGAACATCTTTCTTGGACATTTCACCCATGCTATTACTAACGTGCTTACACCTTCATCTATAGTCATCATGTCATGTAAATAGCAGAACTTCATTATTTTCCTCAGTACAACCCCATTTCTAATATTTGCATGTAGATTTCCTTACATCACGGTCCGACGCCACCTCATACACTCAATTGCTATTTTGAATGAATATTTATCTTTGCTTAATAGTTATATCATTGTACTTTTGATATGTTAAACTGGATGAAAACCTCTGAAAATTAATACATGTTAATCTAAGTCAGTTGCTTAAAGGCAGATAAGGGGAAAAATAATCATGGTGACATAGAATGAAATAGAGTGCATATAAGTGACTAAACATGAAATGATATATACTATTGAATTCTGTAATTTTGTGTTTTATACATTTTTTTACAATTAAATTTGTCTTTTCATCATGTATTTTTGGTAGTTACCTCATCATGCACTAAGAACATGGCACCATATGTAGCCCGTTTCTAGGCCATGGGCACTTTAATCAATCAAGTGACATTTATGTTAGGTTAGTTGAAGACTCTAAACTGGTCTGTTGTTTGCCTTGTAGTTCTGGTTGCTTTTCTTTTGTATCTAACAGGAGTGTTAGCTTCACAAACGAACCAGATTTAATATTGGAAAGGACATTGTGCATACAGTGCTGCCTCAAAAACATCATGATGTCTAAACAGCCCACAACAAAAACACAAATAATAATTTTGTACTTTTGGTTCTCAAGAAAAATTAGTGAGAGCATTTAGAGCATTTTGAAAAGCTAACTGAGAGAAAAGACATTGTCAAAAGCCAAAAAGATTTCAAGATCACCTGCACTATAACCTATACCAAATTGTGAGACAATCAACAAAATCAAAAAATGCAAGCTTGAGTAGAAATCAGAAAATCTTTCAGAAAATGGATTTGTAAAACACAAGAATGATAAGCAAAAGAGGGTTTTGGAATCCGTCATTTCAGACACAAAACTGAAGTTTCTGAGCAACTTTAAACCCCACAGGATGTTCAGCTGTCATGACATTCAAAAGGCATGCCACTAGAAACACAAGTGTGGCCCTAAATACAAGAACACACGATAGTGTACAAAAATTGTAATCCACTGCTTTAAAACCCCCAATCGTAGAGTCTAAACCCTCAAAACAGGCAAGGGGAAAGCAGAATAAATATAAATAAGTGGCCCAATTAAACAAACTTAGTTTGTATTAAAGTACCATTCAGACACGATCAGGCTCTGTCAGGAGACCCACAATAAAAGTTTGCAGAGATTATCTCAGCCGTTGACTGGGGTGCCCTCGGTGCTGCAGCTGTTATCTTCTCCAGATGCTGTTTGAGGGTGCAGAAGTTTGTAGGGCACAAGGTTAATGAGGGTAAAATTTCTAAAATCCTATAGTTTAGCTGGTCAGCATGTGTCATGCTCTAGCATATCTGGGGTCTCAAATGCCAGGGTATGGTAACACTTCATATTGTCCATTGTCCAACCCGCTATATCCTAACACAGGGTCACGGGGGTCTGCTGAAGCCAATCCCAGACAACACAGGGCGCAATGGCAGGAACAAACCCCGGGCAGGGCGCCAGTCCACCGCAGGGCACACACACACACACACCCACACACCAAGCACACACTAGGAACAATTTAGTATTGCCAATGCACCTAATATTGTGTTAGATAATAACGTTTTAGTACAATGAGCCAGTCAGTGTCTAACTCAGAGCTTTACCACTCTCTTTTCTAGAAATCTCAGGAAACAAAGAAGCTTCTGTGTGCTTCTCCTGTCACAGCCCTTCCAGACTTAATTAACACAATAAGGAACACAAAAGCAAGAATGCAAAATAAACAGGACGTTTAGCACTATATCATAGTGATAAGTGTAATATGTTTAATACATCTAATAAATGTAGCTAATACAGTGTTTCCCAACCTTTTTTGAGCCGCGGCACATATTTTACTTTAGAAAAATCCCACAGCGCACTACCAAACAAAAATGTCACAAAAAGTATATGTAATGAAATATAATGATCTTCTAGTTTCAGTTTACTCACAATTTAAAAGTTTAGTCGAACACAATGCTGATTTACACAAAGGAATTGAAGAAAGACACACACGAAGATCTTCTTTAACAGCTCTGAGTTTTTATAGCAGTCATGCTTGAAAAGCCAAGCTTGCATAAGTAGGTTGTGGAAAATGGGAGCAGGGCTGAAATAGCTCTGCTTGCCAGAATGGGGAACTCCTTGGCAGCAGTCAGCCAAAAACTGTCCGAAAGGTAGATCAGCAAAGCTCAGCTTTAAACTACGATTTTCTCTCAGTACAGTTATTTTCTCCTGTAAAGTCATGTCCTTTCCAACTGCGGTTGAGCTAAATGGGTTCCTAACCCTGTCAAGGCAATCACTGAAAACTGAAGGTAAATAAAATGGCAACTTCTGTTCAAGAGTTTTCAAATGCTTGCCTATTGTCTCACACAGTGCAGCAATGTTGATACCTTGCCATTTCTGGGTGTGTGGGAACATGTCAAGGTTGGCACTTTCCACATGTTGTTGTCAGAGCTGCACCGTTGAACGAAATCCATTTATTTTATCTGCACTTGTGAGCAGGTTTTCGTTTTCGGCCTTGCATCCGTGTGTTCAGGTCATTTAAATGTTGAAATATATCTGCCAGATATGCCAGTCTTGCACACCACTCATCACTTGAAAGCAACTTAGCGTCATCACACCTCTCATTTGTCAAAAACACTTTTAGTTCCTCCCACAGCTCATACACACCGGTTAAAGCTTTGCCAATGGACAAACACCAGACCTCCGTATGCAGCAATAGCACTTTATGCTCCACACCCATTTCCTCACACAATGATGCAAACATGCAACTTTTTACAGGTCTTGTCTTCACAAAGTTTATAATGCGCACAACATCATCCAATACAGGAGCTGGGTCTGCTGGTAATGTCTTGGCAATGAGTGCCTCACAGTGCAGAAAACAATGTGTTCCAGTAACATCTGGTTGTTGCTTTTTCACTCTGCTTACAAATCCTTTGGTGCGCCCAAACATGGCGGCAGCTCCATCAGTGCAAACACTTATGCAGTTTTCCCACTTAAGTCCTCCTTGTTCAAGGTACTTTGATACAACTCGAAAAATTTCCTCTCCTGTTGTTCTTTCTGGCAATTCCTTGCAAAACAGGAAGTTTTCTCTGATGGTGACTCCGTCTACAAAGCGCACATTTGCCAAAAGTCGTGCATGTCCACTGATATCCGTAGATTCATCGAGTTGCAATGCAAATTTTCAAATGACGTGCAACTTTTCCAAAAAGATCCTTTCAATGTCTGCAGACATGTCATCAATACGTCTGGCAATTGTATTATTTGAGAGAGGGACTTGGGCTATTTCGTTAAGAGCGCCTGGGCTGAGCATCTCATTTACAATGATTTTGCAGACAGGTAGTATTAATGTCTCTGCCACCGTGTGTCGCTGTTTTGATTTGGCGATGAGTTCAGCAACTTGGTAGCTAGCTTTGAGAGCTCTCTCGTTCATCTTTGTGGTTTTCCTCACTAAAGCTGCCTGTTTCTTAGGCTGTTCACGAAGTTGAATAAAATAGTCTGTGTTCTTGTTTTGAAGTGACGGGTGTTTTGTTTGGAGATGGAGTTTAAGTTTGCTAGGAACCATGGCACTGTTGGACAGCTTTTCCCCACATACCAAGCATAACGGAATCGGCTCGGTTGGTTCCCTGGTAAAAGTAAATCCAAAGGAAAGATAACTTTCATTGTATTGTCTTTCTTCTGACCATTACTCATACTAGGGCCTTCATCTGGGTCACAATTTTCTCCAGAACCCAGTTCGGATTGTGTACTTTTTCTTTTCAGATATTTATCCATCGCTATCACTGCTGTCACAGCTGAAGCATCACTAATTCTTTTGTTTGAATGGCAACATGTAGATACACAGATTAATTAGCCATCTGCTGCCACCTAGCGGAAGAGTATTTAATTGTTCGGCCTGTCACTGTTGCATTGACGAATGAAGACAAATTTTTTGCAGTAAAAAATAATAATTTTCAGACCAATTAAGTGAAATTGGATAATTTTCCACGGTACACCTGATGATCTCTCACGGCACACTAATGTGCCACCGCACAGTGGTTGGGAATCACTGAGCTAATATATTATATATATATATATATATATATATATAATATATTTATTGTGGCACCCGGATGGGGCTCATGCCCAGCCGGGACGCCCAGGAAGACAGGAGGATGGCTCATTCCTCCTCCAGACCACGAGGGGGCGTCCGCCCTGGTTGTATTGGGGGCCACGGGTACAGAGCTTGGAAGCCCAACCCTGTAGGGGCCCGTGGTCACCGCCAGGGGGCGTCCCCCTGCCTGAAGGACCCTGAACCCCAGTACTAACGCCACACCAGGAAGTGTTTGGGGGAAGAAGAGAGGGAACACCCGGAGTGCTTCCGGGAGGACAGCCGGCGTTTCCGCCACACTGGGGCGTATCCGCGGGATTGCCGGTGCACACCTGGAACACATCCGGATACGGAAAGATAGGAGCCACCTCCCTTCATTTGATGCTGGAGTCGGGTGGAAGCAGGACAAGGTTATAGAAAGAGAGAAGGAGGCGGTCCGAAGAGGCAGAGTGGTTGGCCTGGACTTTGGGGAAGATTGGGGTTTGTGGCATCGTAAGTGTAAATAAACGTGTGTTGAGTGACATGAGTGTGTCTACCTGTTTGTGTCCGAGCCAGTCTCCACTATATATATTATTAATTTTATTGTAATCATTCACACAAGTCGATAAATTTTTACAAAAAAAATTGAAAAACAAGTCGACCCCCACCCCTGAGAGAGAGAGCACGGCCAACGGGGTAAAACTTAAGGCTTGTAAACACACCTAAATTGATGAGTTTAATAGGCCAGTAGAGATGAATGGAGAGGAAAAAGAAAAGCGAAGATAATTACTTCCTCGGTGCTTTAAGAGCTTATTCTAAAATTTTATTGATTATATCCTGCCAGGTTTTAAAAAAATTCTGTACAGATCCTCTAACTGAATATTTGATTCTTTCCAATTTCAAATAGTATAAAACATTGGTTTCCCACTGACTTAAAAGAAGAGAATTAGGATTCTTCCAATTTAGCAAAATAAGTCTGCGTGCCAAAAGTGTAGTGAATGCAATCACAGTTTGTTTGTCCTTCTCCAATTTAAGCCCATCTGGAAGAACACCGAACACAGCTGTTAATGGGTTAGGAGGGATTGTGACATCTAGGCTGTCTGAGAGGCGCTTAAAAATTTTGGTCCAAAATGATGTTAATTTGGAGCATGCCCAAAACATGTGACCCAGTGAGGCTGGGATTTAGTTGCAGCGTTCGCAGGTTGGATCTTGCCCTGGAAACATTTTGGACAGTTTTAGGTGAGACAGATGTGCTCGATATATAATTTTAAGTTGAATAATTGCATGCTTTGCGCATATGAAGCTCAAGTGAATTCTTTATAAATTAGTTGTTCAGTTTCTTTAGTTGTCAAGAGGTTGAGTTCTGAATGCAGAGCCTGCCTTTTCCTATGTAGAGCCTCGCTTGGAAGCTTTTCATGTTCTTCATCTGTTCTAGTAATTTTACGTTTTAGTTCTGATACTTTCTTGGTTTCTAATTTATTCCTGTGGGAAAGATATGAAGTAATCTGTCCTCTTAAGAAAGCCTTTAGAGTTTCCCAGAGTATTCCTGCAGAAACCTCTGAGGATGTATTTGTCTCTAGGAAGAAACTGATTTGTTTGGATATAAATTCTGTACAGTTCTCGTCTGCTAATAGAAGAGGGTTAAGACGCCATCTTAATATATTTTTATTGACATGCTGTATATCGAGGTCTGCAAAGTCGGTCCTTGAGGGCTGTAGTGGCTGCAGGTTTTTGTTCCAACTCAACTGCTTAATTATAAACCAACCCTTGTCAGTATAAGATCTTACAAATCTTATTTAATCTGATGGCTTCTTAGTGTGTTCATTCTGTTATGCCAGCTCATTCTTTTATGCTACATTTTTTCTTTGTAAAAGTATCATCCATATGTAATTCTCCATTCTTCACTTCTTTCTCTTCAGCTTCCTTCCAAATATTTTACTCAACCAGATATTTCATGATGAATACATACAGGTGTAAAAGGAAAAACGTAAGATCACTGGCTCTCTAACTCAGGATTGCTGTCCACACCACAGCATTTTCAACGATCTCCGCCTACACTAACATTTACACATTGATTATGGAAGTATATATGTCCGTACTAAAACAACTTAAAAATGCATATGACATAGTTGTCCGCCTATATTGAGCATGTGCGTGGCGTTGATGTCTTATCCAAAACTGCGATTTACAGCATAACTGTAGTAATCAGTAAATTATTTGCCTTTTGTGCACGTATTCAGAATTCATACCATACAGAATGCAAATTAGATGCATTCAGGTAAACAACATCATAAGTGTCATGGAAAACAACTCTTCTGTTGTTTCATCTTTGTTATCAGAAAAGTGTGTTTTCACCAGTCTACACCACAATGCTGAGGCTGTGTTCTCAGAAGTACACGGCTCTAGGGAGCATTTTCAGAAATCTTCATTTTTGGGAGTTCATAATGGTGGTGTTTTGACAGAAGGGGAACACGGAGTCTAATAATTACATTTTTAAATGAAAATGTAGTAGTGTGGAAGGGCCTCACTCCTGGTGACAGCATGTAGTTGCAGATTTTTGTTTCAACCAATTTTACACTCAGTTATTTTTACCTCTAATTGATCTCAGTTAATTACCTTCTCTTTTTTCTCCTATTTTTCCTATATTTAAAAAAATACAGCAAAATTTTAAAACTTTAAAGACATTTAGAAACATTTGTATTTTTGCTATACAGTAATCCCTCCTCCATCGCGGGGGTTGCGTTCCAGAGCCACCCGCGAAATAAGAAAATCCACGAAGTAGAAGCCATATGTTTATATGGTTATTTTTATATTGTCATGCTTGGGTCACAGATTTGCGCAGAAACACAGGAGGTTGTAGAGAGACAGGAACGCTATTCAAACACTGCAAACAAACATTTGTCTCTTTTTCAAAAGTTTAAACTGTGCTCCATGACAAGACAGAGATGACAGTTCCGTCTCACAATTAAAAGAATGCAAACATATTTTCCTCTTCAAAGGAGTGCGCGTCAGGAGCAGAGTCTGTCAGAAAGACAGAGGAAAGCAAACAAATCAATAGGGCTGTTTGCTTTTAAGTATGCGAAACACCGCGGCACAAAGCTGTTGAAAGCGGCAGCTCACACCCCCTCCGTCAGGAGCAGGGAGAGAGAGAGAGAGAGACAGAGACAGAGAAACAAAGTCAAAAATCAATACGTGCCCTTTGAGCTTTTAAGTATGCGAAGCACCATGCAGCATGTCCTTCAGGAAGCAGCTGCACACAGAAGGTAGCAAAGTCCCTATCATCTAGGTGTGCGAACAGCCCCCCTGCTCACACCCCCCTACGTCAGCGCAAGAGAGAGAGAGAGAGAGAGAAAGTAAGTTGGGTAGCTTCTCAGCCATCTGCCAATAGCGTCCCTTGTATGAAATCAACTGGGCAAACCAACTGAGGAAGCATGTACCAGAAATTAAAAGATCCATTGTCCGCAGAAATTCGCAAACCATCATAAAATCCGCGATATATATTTAAATATGCTTACATATAAAATCCGCGATGGAGTGAAGCCGCAAAAGGCGAAGCGCGATATAGCGAGGGATCACTGTAGCTTTAAATACTTGTTCTAAAGCTTTTTTAATACTTGTTTGTTGTTTTCTTCTTTGTTTGCCTTTTTCTGTGTTGTTTGCTCTCGTAATTGTATCCTAATAATGACAATTAACAATACATAAAGCACTGAATGATGAAAGACTGCTACTTCTTGGGTGTCAGGCCCACTAACACACCCATTAGTAAATAATGAATTAAATAACCAGAACCAATGGAAAAGAAGGAAGAACAATCATGATTATGATGAAAACCTTAAAATCCAAAAGAAAACAAAGAGTTCCCCATGCACTATACATAAATTTACCAAACTTAGTTTTGTGATTTCTATATTGACCCCAAAACATAGAAACTTGGAAATAATAGCTTGCTTAATTAGGAGTCCAATTGAAAACAGAAGTTGGTCAGAACAAAAACTGGACACATGGTGTCCCCACCCCAGGACTGATGTTTGAGAGCTGCTGAGTTATCTGGAGAACTGCTGGATCCTTTGTCATTTGCACCTTATTGCTAAATAGAAGCCATTTAAAACATTGAATGCAGATGTAAAAGTCTAAAATAAGCAATTAAGGGTTGGGAATCTTAAGAAGTGAGACAAGCAAAAATGCAGCATACAAATGAAGCTTGAGCAATGAGTGCTATAACAGCCACAATTGACTTCCCAGGAAGAAACTGGGTTGGAACAAAAACCTGGAGCCACTCTGGCCCTCCAACTATATACATAGTTCAATGATGGTGGTTTAAATAAACAGTGTTTATTACAAATTACTTTTTAAGTGCATGTACAGAGCACAGCCATTTATAGAACTTGTGTACTTTTGGAACATGGGAAGGTTAAGTCACATTTTCAAGGTCAATCAGTGGATTTGAAATGGGGACTAAACCAGCCAGCTTAGAGTTTAACCTTTACCATCATTAATGGAAATGCATATTGAGAGGCAGGTCAAGTGACTTATATATAAAAAAAAAGTATGTCAAGTGTCATGGGTAAGCTTTGGCTTTGTGAGTTATTATCTGAAATATGATTTTTCCAGTTTCCTCCTATATTTCTATAACACGCATGTCACTGTTATATGGATGGAGTGGTGGCTCTGTGGCTAAAGGATCTAGGATAGTAACGTGAATGTTGCCAGTTCAAATCCCGGCAGTGACAGAAGGAATAACATTGCACTGGGCCCTTGAGTAAGGGGTGCTGTGCAAATAGCTGACACTGCACTTTGACCATAAAACTCTGAGCAAGTTGGGGTATGCAAAAATAAATTCCATATACAAGAATTTGTAAATGGCAATTAAAGTAAACTATTATTAATTTCTGTTTCAGAATTTCCTGAGTATAAATTAATTTGAGGGAATGCATGACCCTTTCAGGAGTTGTGCTAGATTTCTCACATTCGATTTAATGTAACTGTTGACACCCTTTGCGTATGTACTTACATTTTATAGTTTGGTGTCCCACTAACCAAATAAAAATTGGCAAGGATCATATAAAATGCTTGTTCTCAAAGCGACCATATAAAATAAACTTTGATCAAGCACATTCTTGTTAGGCGGTGACAATGCTGGACTTACAGGTGTTTTGCAATGTAACACTAAATGAGATGAAAAACAAATTCCTGTGTCAAAGCCATTGTGTAGCAGTTACACCCTGCACTTGGGGTAAGATAGGTGATTTCCAGGGCTTGGCTTTAAGGCTCACTTCCATACCAGGAAGCTACGCTGAAATGCCGTAACTGCTTTTCTTTTTTAAGTTTTGTTGAAAGGAGATGAAATTCATTGCCAAGAGGTGAGGCAGTCCTAAAGCAGGTTACTTCTCCCATGAGCATTTACTGACTTTGAATGGATATTATTGCAAACTCAAGCAGCCTTAACTGAAAGGGGGCTACAGGTACCCAGCCATGGCATTATGATGAATTACTGGTATTCCAGTCTTGTTTTTGGGTCAGACTAATTGAGTAGCATGCAGTTGTATTTATTTATTTATTTATTTTTATTTAGAAGTGCCCGTGGTCATTTGCATGCTGGACTGTTTAATAAACACACATTCATCATTACGCCCTTCTCAGATCTTATTTTCTCTGACTCTGTTTATGAAGTTTCCTTCTTCCTGGCACCTGCTGATCAATCTCCTGGGGGGTGTGGTTTAGTCACCAGCTACCTGGTAAGCTTTGTTTAGTTTGCCAACAGCCGAATGCCAACAGCCCTGAGGGGGCATGTCATTGAACTAAACATGCAAGAGCCTTATTAGCGAAGTCTCAAAATGGCAGGAATACAGAGTGCAGAGAGAATAAGAGCAGTCAGTGTTATATTAAAGTGGAAAAGTTATACTACTCTTTTTCACCTCAAACACCAAAGATTTTGAACTCTTACTACCATGATGTAATCAACAATTTTAACGTTTAATCTTGATTTTTTATTTGTTGTTTTGTCCAGTCCTTGGATCAAGTGTTGATGATATCATCACTCAGTCATTTTGAATTGTGGTTTCTATGATGGCAAGCGTCACGGGAGGCATGTCCTTTGTGCATTTGTATATGCTTGTAAAGTCATGCAGCAGACCTATTTAAGAGTAAATCACATATGTAACAGAAACACATGGTCTGAGGCATCCAAAATGACCATAAAGCAGATCAGCTAGTGCAGAAGAGGTTTTCCTCCTGACCAGCTGGAACCTGGCAAATACCTGCAGGTTTTTGGCTTAGCAGGCCCCAAAATGAGCATCTAAAAAGACTAGACAGATCCCAGAGTGTATAAAAATGGCTTCCTAGAGGGAGAAGTCATGCAAAGTGACTAGTAAAGACATGTCCGACAATGAAAATTGGTAAGGAAAGTATTGCAAAAATATTGCAAAAGTTGAAAAATGTACTAAAATGCTCAAAGTCAATCCAAGGTAAAGCAAAAAAAATGCCCCAAAATGAAAACCACAAGCACAATCCAAAAACAGAAGCAAATATCCAAAACAACAGAATATCAAAAGAAAACGTCTGTCCATTAATCTTCCAATAACCTGCTTTATACTGAACAGTGACACGGCAAAGCCAAGACTGTCAAATCTCCAACAAACAACTTACAATGATACACTGGATGGGTCTCTCACTGAAGCCTCTGAATAAAGGCAGACAGAGGACGTAGCAGTGGTAACATCAAGGTGGTCCTGAAAAGTACATGGAACGGAGTCACATTTAAAGACACTGTACATAAATATAAACATACTGAAAAATACACCAACATATGAAAAATAATAATTCAAAACCAATACAATGTAAAAAAACAAAAATACAAATCAATACATAACAATACAAAGTCATTATCCGAACTGCATTTCCAAGGGTAGATCTTAACTTTTGTGTCAGAAAATTAGCTTCTCTTGCAATACGTTACTCATTTTTATTTGTCCATAAAAGATCTCAGCCTCTGCAAGATGTAGAGGACAGGAATATATGGAAGTAGATGTTCCACCGTGGCAACCCCAAACAGGAGCAGCTGAAAGAAGAAGAAGAAGAAGAAGAAGAAGAAGAAGAAGAAAAGATCTCAGCCTCACTGTAGCAATTTTTCAATTTTTCTTCCATTTTACTAAAAGGCCTGGACACTCAGTTGTACTGCACAAATTAGCTTGGGATGAGGGTCTATTTCAAAATAAGAATGTCAGCATGTCAGTTTGGTCTAGTAATTACTTACAGCACATCATGTGGTATTATGTGTATGTGGCTGTATATTGAAATCTTTATGTGCATCTCGTGGTATCTCCTACTATGTTTCTTCTGCAGCTTGCTACCGCTGCTCATTTGTGCCACACCACCCAGCCCGTCTTCCCTTCTCCGCTGTGCTGTGCTGCTTCTCTGCTATTATCAGATAAGTATTGCTCTTTACTATGCTAAAATACTCTCATGACAAACTCCTTCATATTAAACAGTTTGTCCAGACCAAATGGTCAGACTGGAATGTCCTAAAAGACACTGGCATTGTGCGGCGCCCCAAATATTTACATCATGGGTCAGATCACAGCGACTGCTGGGCTGCAAATGAAAAGTTCAACAACATCATTTGTTCAAGAATATGCCAACCTATTTATGGCTTTGGAAATAGGAGTGTCAGTGTGGCAAATTTGCAATTTGATAAAATAAACTCTGATCATGGATCTGTCCACAATGAACCCTCGTCAGCTAATATTGCATTGTTTAACTCATGATCTCTTAATGGCAAAGCTGGTGCAATCAGAATTCATTACAGACTCCAACTTTGACAAGCTATGCTTAACAGAAACCTGGCAAAAACCAAACAATTTTATGTCGGTCATGGAGGTGACTCAATCTGAATACATTTACTTTGCAGAGCCACGCATCTCAAGATAAGGTGGAGGAGTTGCAGTAATTTTTAGAGCGGAGCTAAACATCAAAAGAATCCCAATAGACTGCCCATTGTCTTTCAAGTGTCTGGCTCTAAAGTTAATAATGATATCAAGCCCTGTCTTACTCATTGTCCTCTATCGTCCCCCAAAATACAATGTGTCTTTTTCATCTGATCTGACTGAATTATTAACTCTCTTAAGTTCCCATTCACAGAAAGTCATTTTTCTTGGCAATTTCAACATCCATATTGATATTGCTATATGTAAGCTGAGAAATGAATTCCCATCCTTACTGGACTGCTTTGATTTGGTGCAACATGTTGATTTTCCTCTGCCTCCTTTAACCTGTAAATGTCAAATTTTCTTTCAGAAACTTTAAAAGTATCTGTCCCTCTATCCTTGCTAGTTCCATTTCTGATTTTTTTCTGTATTCACATATTCCATCAAAACAAGATAGTCTTGTTGATCACTATAACTCAACCCTTCTTTCAGCACTAGATAAAACAGCTCTTTTAAAGCATAAGGAGGTTTACTTTAAGCACTCAGCTCCATGGTACAATTCAGAGTTACGGTCTATGAAAGCAGCTGGCCGACGCCTTGAGAGAATGTCATGTAAGACTGGCCCTGCACATTCAGGCTTTCTCTGACCATCAAAGGGCTTACAGGGAAGCACTAACTGCAGCCAAGAACACACATTATGGCAGAATAATATGCTTCTTCTGCTGCTTGCTTTGCTTGACTTTTGACTACATGGTAGAATAATAGAAATTGGCTGTGATAACCCAAGGATTTTGTTCTATGTAAATTACTTCAACCTGCATCTGGCCCGATTTCCTCCCCTACTGAAGTCTGTGAAAAATCCCTCCACTTTTTCTACAATAAAAACAAGAATCCATCATCCATTTATATTTTTTCCTGTCTTCCCCCTCCATCCAGCTTTTTTTCTAAATTTTCACAGGTCACATCTGCATTTGTTAATGACTGATTTTGTAAGAGTAAGCTGACTACTTTTGTACTGGACCCCATCCCCATCACACTTCTTGAATCCTGTCTTCATGCAATAATCCTGACTGTTATGACAATAACAAATACATCCTTTGACACTAGCTGTGTACCATCCACTTTTAAAATCGATTCTGTAGCCCCACTGTTAAAAAACGTCTGGTCTTGATGCTGACAGTCTTAACAATTTTTGTCTCATTGCTCACTTACCTTTTCTGTTAAAAGTTCTTCAGTGTGTTATAGTCTCCCAACTCACCAATTACTTCTAATAATTTGATTGAACCCTTGCAGTCTGGTTTCAGGGCGCAGCACAGCTATGAAACTGCTCTGCTTCGGGTAACCAATGATTTGGTTATAGCAGCAGACTCTGGACAAACCAATATATTAATTTTGTTAGATCTTGGTGCAGAATTTGACACTGTCAGATCCGACATTCTACTGTCCAGAATGGAGAACATGCTGGGTATCTCTGGCACTGCCCTCCAATAGTTTAAGTCCTATCTGACTGGCAGGCAAGAGTTTGTTAGTCTTGGCAACAGCAGATGACTGCTCAGCGCCAGTCACACAAGGGGTTCCTCAGGGCTCTGTCCTGGGTCCTCTGCTCTTCTGTATCTATATGCTTCCCCTTGGCTCTATCATTTATAGCTATGGACTGGGCTTTCATTTTTCTGCAGATTATACTCAGCCCTATTTCAATGTTAAAAGTGAAACTTCATCAGGGCTTTCTCAGCTCACAACTTGCCTCAGTAGAAATTAAAACCTGGTTGGAGCAGAACTCTTTAAAATTAAACTGCAACAAAACTGAACTCCTTCTCAGTCACTCTTGACAGTGATCTCGTCAGACCTTCTTCTAATGCTGGGAATCTTGGTATCATTTTTGATTCCCCCCTTTCTTATTCCGCCCATATAAACCACATTAAGAAACTTTCTTACTTTCACCACTGCAGCATATCCCATGTCCGCTCATTCCTCTCCTTTTCTAATGCTGAGAAACACATCCCACACCGATTATTGTAATTCCCTACTAGCAGGTTCCCCTTTCTAATCTTATATCACAGCTCCAGTTCATTCAAAACTCTGCTGCAAGAGCCCTCACACGAACCAGCAACAGCGAGCACATCACACCCATCCTGCTTTGCCTACACTGGCTCCCTGTGTCTTACAGAACTGAATATAAAATTCCATTATTAACCTACAAAGCTTTAAATGGCCACACACTGGACTACCTCAGTGACCTTCTCCATCACTATACTCTGTTCGCCCACTAAGGTCCTCTGATTCTGGCAATCTTGTTGTGCCCCACACTAACTCTGGGCAGGTAACAGGGTCTTTAGCTGTATAGAGCCCAGACTTTGGAATGATCTCCTGAAATTGACGAGATCAACTGACTCCACTAATTCTTGTAAAGCACAACTGAAAACCCATCTGTTCAAGAAGGCGTCTAACTTGACATGACACTCTGCCCCCTCTTTCATTCTTCCTTTCTGTCCAGAGGTATAATTTGTATGTGTGTTATATCAAAAATGATGCTATCTGCTAGGCTTTTCTCTTAGTGTTGAATTTAGTATTTTACTCTGGTTTATTGTCTTTTATTCTATTTAATGCTTTGTATATCCTGTTTATATCTGTTTTAGTGCTCTATTCAGGAAACATTTGTATCCAATGTTACATAGAGTGATGTTCATAGGTATTTTACAGTTTACAGATTATGATGCATTTCCAAATAATCCATGCATCATAACCTGTAAACTGTAAAATGCCTATGAATATCACTCTATAAAATAAAGAGAGAGAGTTTAGGAGCTCTCGCTGATATAGCGCATTGCCGCACCCACCACACGACAAACCACCTCGGGATCCCAGACTAGGACCCAAGTGCAGCCATGCAACGAGTGACACCTCAGCACCACACTGGTTCAGATGGAGTGGAACAGTGTGAGTTTTTTTGTACAATGGCTGGAGTGGCAATCCTGTCACCAACCCCTAAGTGTTCCCTCTAAGTTGGAGGACCCATTGCAGGGCTGGATGCAGATTAATGTCATACCCAGGACCGAGCAATTGCAGGTGCAGGCTCAAGGGCCCAACAGAGTGGAGTCACTTGCTGGTGTTCACAGGATTTGAACCGGCAACCTTCCAATTACCAGTGCAAATACCTAGCCTCAGAGCCACCACTTCGCCCTTCATATTAAATAAAGGTTGTTTCATTTATTGTTTCCTCCGGCAAGCATTTAAGTAGTGCTATGTGTTTAATCAGTTACCCAATCAAGTGGTTTTTTTTCCTCTGGTTCCGTGTTGCTTTTTAATTAATTAATGTATTTATTTTTTTACTTAAACAGTGCGCTGATGTTCTTTTTTCTTCATAATGCAACCTAAATGAGAAATATGTGCAAGACGTGGCAGAAATCCTGGAATCAGCAATCTATCTATCTATCTATCTATCTATCTATCTATCTATCTATCTATCTATCTATCTATCTATCTATCTATCTATCTATCTATCTATCTATCTATCTATCTATCTATCTATCTATCTATCTATCTATCTATCTATCTATCTATCTATCTATCTATCTATCTATTGTAATAAACCACCGGGACCTTGCCCCACCAAAACACCAGGAGAAGGGAAGGACTGGGTGAGGAGCAGTATCTTCCCCATGATGCAAGAGGGCAGCTGCCCTGGATTGCATGGGGGCCACGTAGCTTGGAGGCTCAACCCTACTGGGGACCGTGGCCACTGTCAGGGGGTGCCTGGATGGTTCTGGAGCTATGGACTGCAGCACTTCCGCCACAACAGGAAGTGCTGCAGGAAGGCCATCAATGAGCACCTGGAGCACTACCTGGCCGCAGTATAAAAAGAGCCACCTCACTCCATTCAAAAGACCAGAGTTGGGTGGAAGGTGGACGAAGCTTGCAGGAGAGGAGTGGAGGCTACAGAAAGAAACAAAGAAAGTAAATGGCTTGTGAGTCTATTGTGCTGGTTGGTGCACTGTGTGTTGTGCAAAAGAAAAATAAGTATAGTGTGCATTTGGACTTGGCTGTCTCAGTGTCTGTCTGTGTCTTCTTTCAGCTGCTCCCATTTAGGAGTCGCCACAGCGGATCATCCGTCTCCATCTATCATTGTCTTTTACATCATTTTCTGTCACACCGACAGCCTTCATGTCCTCCTTCACCACATCCATAAACCTACTCTTTGGCCTTCCTCTTTTCCTCTTGCCTGGCAGTTCCAACCTCAACATTCTTTTCCCAATGTACCCCTCTTCTCCTCTCTGTAAATTTGTCTACCTTCACCACCTCTTCTGCTTGCAGTCACACTCTTCCACCACCTTCCCTCTCATTCACATAGATGTACTCCATCTTACTCCTACTGACTTTCATTCCCCTTCTCTCCAGTGCGTACCTCCACCTCTCCAGGTTCACCTCAACCTGCTGTCTACTCGCACTAAAGATCACAATGTCATCTGCAAACATCATAGTCCAATCATAGTAAAAGATTATTACATATTAACTAAAAATTCCATGTGATCTTTTAAGTAGTTCCATACTTCTTCCTTTCTCAAGCTATAAATATATTCTGTAATTTTTAGTTCTATGTGCGTCTAACCGTTCCCAAATTATATACTTAATTGAAACAGGTTCTATGGCATGCACTTGCCTTCATTTCTGTCCGCCATTAAGTTTTAAACCGATTAACACAGATGCACTAAGGTTATAATTTACTAATAAAACACAGGAAGAATGTACAAGGAAGGATGTTTGCAAAGCCTGTGAATAAAGCCTGGTTCATTTGAGTAATTAAAAAGTAATTAAAACTTATTATAAGTAGTCTGCACTTTCAAAAATTAAAAATTTTCCACTCTAAGCCATTAGTGTACTTCCTGACTATATTTTGATTGTTTTTGATTGGGAATAAACATAACAGACTTTTGAATTGAAAATCTGCCTAACCCTTTCATTTTTTGGTCAAGAGTCCTGTCTTCAATATTTTCATGGACGCTTCACTGTTGTTTGCTGTTGTCCAGTGAAGGACTTCTGACAAAACCTTTATCACCATTCTGTAGAAAGGCATGAGATAAACATTTTTTCTGTGTCACTACAAACCAAATGGGGCAAATGGCATAATAATATAATTTTAATATGGAGTATTACTTTAAGTAGTGGATCTTATGTTTCACAATCGTATAAAAGAATGTCATGGTAAACCTTTATCTGGGTTTGAGTCATGGGTTTTATTCTCCTGAAGTGTTTTCTGAGTAAAAGTGTTTTACTGAGTAAAAACCTACATGCTTTGTTTTAGCTTTTTAATTAAGTTTACCCAGTGTGCTTTCATTTAACCCATGGTAATTGTATTGTAGTTGGTTGTGTTTTTATGTGCCTCATTTCCCATGGAGAATTGAGACTCATTCTGTAGAGACCTGGTTTCGTAATAAATACCCATATAAACTGTGACTGTGTATCCTTTTATGCTAGTACCACTGTAGAAGGTATTTCCTCTGTGACAGGAGCATCACCAAGGCCATGCGTCTTTAACAGGAATCTTATCAGAGAGGCTCAGGTTGAAATTTGGTACGTTCAATACAGATGTTTTAGCATAGGCAGAATAGTAGCGCAAAGCTGTAATTCCTCCCTCACAGCACCAGATTCCATGTGGAGTCTTACATGTTCTCCCCGTGTATTTATTAATTGATTGGTATCAGTGAGAGTCAGTGACGTTACTGCCTCAAAAACTTTGCCAGTTTTTTTATTACAATATCCTCAGTAAAAGTGATTTATCATTTATTAAAAAATTTTGATAACTGGTTTGTGGCACTTCAACCTGCTTTATTGTACACTCTGCCTTTTTCAGTTTTTGTGATTTTTTTTCACTGCGCAGAGACTTCACTTGAATCTCGATTTGTAGGCTAGGTAAGGTAACAACACAGAATATAATAGGCGAAAAGTCAGCACCATTTAGGGAAAAAAATCATATGATTTGAGTGCAAATCTGTCTGTTATTTCAAGCAAAGACAGAACATAACCATTGAAGAAACAGAAATGCTGAAGCAAAAGTAGAATACTAAGCAAAGATATTCTGCAACTTGGTGAAGAGAATGGTTGTCTTAACACCCATGATGCTTAGTGTGAGCAGAGAAGTGAGCAAGAAATGTATCCTTACTTTGAGAAAATACTGCTAAGAACCTGTTATAAAATATACTATTTCCCATTACTTTTGCTACTTCAAAATGGACTTGTTCAGCAAGTTTTAAGTCAGTTTTTCATAATAGGGCTCATATACCCATAAGTCCCATTATAAAATGCCAGATTGGGCTAGTTATTTTGAAAATCTATAAAATATTCTTCACTTTAGAATGCAAGGCGGCATGGTGGCGCAGTGGGTAGCGCTGCTGCCTCGCAGTTGGGAGACCTGGGGACCTGGGTACGCTTCCCAGGTCTGTGTCTGTGTGGGTTTCCTCCCACAGCCCAAAGACATGCAGGTTAGGTGGATTGGTGATTCTAAATTGGCCCTAGTGTGTGTGGGTGTGTTTGTATGTGTCCTGCGGTGGGTTGGCACCCTGCCCAGGAATGGTTCCTGCCTTGTGCCCTGTGTTGGCTAGGATTGGCTCCAGGAGACCCCTGTGTTTGGATTCAGCGGGTTGGAAAATGGATGGATGGACTTTAGAATGCAGTTTTATGTGGCAAATTAATATATACCATAATCGTGAAAAAATAATTTTTAATTGAAAAGTACCAAACTTACACTTTAAAGGGAAGGTCATTAACTGTTTGGAATGAATGTAGCAAAGCAGCCAGAGGCCCAGTTGGCAACAACAGTAAATAATCCTTTCAAACTGAGCGGTTGTGAAATAGCCAGCAAAGAAAAGTCACCTAGAAAATTTTTAACTTGCTTTCCAGACGCTGTTGTGTTCTGAATATAATCTATATTTTGGACTGTTGCCACATCCAGAATTGTTTCATACATTATTCCCAGTATGCCCTGCTGTGGGCTGGCACCCTGCTTGGGGATTTGTTCCTGCCTTGTGCCCTGTGCTGGCTGGGATTGGCTCCAGCAGACCCCTGTGATCCTGTGTTAGGATATAGCGGATTGGAAAATGACTGACTGATTATTCCCAGTATAAATAAGAATACCTCCTGAAGTAGATTAAGCAGGTGTGATAATGCATGGATGTATAGAAACATTTAATGCAATGGAAGATAAACTAGCATGTAGTAGAGGAGTGAGTGGAGAAATTAATCTGTTTAGTAATGTCTCAGGGTAAAAACTGTACAAATGCAATTAATAACTCAATACACCCCAGTGCCTTCTTGGGATGTCTACTGTCTAGACTCAGCCACTTCAGAGGAGAGTAGGACAAGGTGTTGAGATTTTAGTTTTGATCTGGCCTTAGTGCATCTGAGAATTCTCTGGGAAGAGTTGGAAGAAGTTGCTGAGGTATTAGTGGGCTGGTCTGTCCACCTCAATGTGCTGTGTCTGCAACCGTCATTTTTTATAGTGAAAGTGAAAGTGAAAATAATTTTAAAACTCTTTTAGAGTAAACATTGTCAAGCCCCGGTTTATCTTGTTCAACCATGACTACAATGGTTTGTAGTTGGGAAAGTGTGATAAGGGATGGATGGGCAAACATGTACAGTATACAATATTCATAATTAAATATTGAAATTTGTGCAGTGATTTTGTTAGTACTGGTCTATTCAGAGCTAACTGTGTAATGAAAGCAGTGGCCATTTTCTGTTCTGTATTTTCTGAGTTTTAACAGGCACTTAATTTTCCACATAAGTTTATTGTAATCATCAAACTTCCTCATTACTCGGTTATTTTTTACTTTATGTTACTTTTACCATCATCAAAAGAAGACTTTACAAAGCAGGCCCTAACGATATTTGTGTCTATGTGTAACATTCCAGTCAATTTGCCTACATGTTATGGACTGTAAACTACAAGATCGACACTAGGGCATTGGACGTTACAGTTTCAATAAAAGTTACTGGCCCCCTTGTAATTTTTCACATTTTATTGTTACACAACATTGAATCACAATGGATTTAATTTGGCTTTTTTGACTCTGATCAACTGAAATAGACTATTTAATGTCACGACAAACACAGATCTCTGCAAAGTAAAACACACACTCGTTGATCACATAAGTACTCTCCCCCTTTGATATGACACATCCAAATCATTACTGATTCTGCCAATTGGTTTTAGTCACCACATAATTAATTTAATGAGGATCGCCTATCTGTAGTCAAGGGGTTTCTGTTGTACTATAAATACACTTTATCTAAAATGCCCAACTTGTACTGAGTCAGTATGGTGGCCTACCATACACAATAAAGATATTCCATGCACCCCCATGAAAAAGGTGATTTGAAAGAACAAGTAAGGGGATGGAAACAGGAAAATATCCCAGTCACTGGATAACCCTAGAACTGGGAAGATTATGGCAAAGATGTAAATCTGCCTAGAGCAGACAGCCTACAAAAACTGAGTGACTGTGCGAGAAGAAGACTTGAAGGGAGGCCACAATCTCTAAAGGAGATACCGGCTGCAGAGACTGAGATTGGGGATACTATGCAGCAACAGCTAATGCTTGGGTGCTTTACCGGTTGAAGCATAATGGGTGAGTAGCAAAGAGAAAGCCATTAAAAAATTTAGAGGGTTTGTAAGAAGACATATGAGACATTCCTAAGTCAGCTAGAAGAAGGTTTGATGGCCTGATGAGAACAAAATTGAGCTTGTTAACCATCAGACTAAATGCCATGTTTGTTCCGCACAAAAACACATCATTCCACCTGTGAGCTATGGTGTTGGCAGCATCGGATTGTGGATATACTTCTCTGCAACAGGACCTGGAAGGAACTGTGAGGGTAAAACAAAAGTAGAAAAATAACAGAGAAATCCTGGGGGAAGACCTGATGCAGTCAGCAAAAGAACTACACATTGGGAGATTTGTTTTCTAACAAGACAACAAACCTGAAGCTTAAAGCTAAAGCTACACAGGAGTGGCTTCAAAACAACAATGTTAATATCCTGGAGTGGCTGAATCAGATTACAGATCTCAGTCCGACTGGGCTTGATAAAGACTGTCCTCTTTCTTCAGCATTTTGGAAAGGAGAATAGGGACAGCAGTTTCCAGATGTGCAAAATGGATAGAGTGAGACCTGTGCACCAAACTGCCACGGCTACCAAAGGTGCATCTACGAAATACTAACTTGAGGAAGTTGAATATTTAAGCAATCAGTTATTTTGTCTTTAATACTTGTAAATCGTTTAGACCACATTGCAGAGTTCTGTTTTCACTTGGGCATTAAAAAGTCATTTTTGGTTGACTAATGTCAGAAAAGCCCAGATGAAATCTACTTTAATTCAGCATTTTATAATGATAAGTGAAAACTTCCAAGGGGGTGGAATACTTTTAATAGGCTCTGTAAATGACAAAGTTGTTAGTTCAATCGTTAACTGTAACTTACTGTTTCAGTCTGAGCAAGTCACTTGCCTTGCCTGTGCTCCAATTTTTAAAAGTACGTACAAACAAAAAATTGTAATGAATCCTGATTTTCAAGTTCAGGTTCAAGTTTACTGTTACAGAGGAAAGTGTAATTCTGACTTGAATGTTTGATTTAAATGTAACACATCACCACTCCCCAGCATCACGTTCAGGAAGTGTTATTAGTCAAATGTGTATCTTACCTTGAATCCTATGGGTTTATACTTTCCCACAGGTGATTTGTTTAGGGGCCAACTGCTAGACTTTGAAATGTCCAACGGGTCTGCAGTAGCGACACACACAAACCAACTTAAGAAAACCCAAAATAGGTGTTTTATTTTGAACCAACAAAATGGTAAATCCAGATACGATCTAAACCTTCCTGTTGTTTTAGTCACAGGAAATGCCTGATGAACTCCTTACCATCTTACCATTGTCACACACGTGTGCATGGGGAACAGCTGAAGGGCCTAGTCACTTGTAGTTCTACGCCAGGCCAGGGGGCGGCGGAGTGTACTGACTATCTCTCTCAGTCCCTTGCAGACCTTTCCCGGGAAATCCCGCCTCTTGCCGGCCCCAAGGATGACGTCACTTCCGACCACGAGGACGCCACTCCCAGTTGCTGCTGCGATGACGTCATTTCCTTTCCAGGCCTTTAAAACTGCCACCTTGCCTCAGTACAGGCAGTTCTGTTCTGGACTCTGAACCATTCACATCTTGTACAAAAACAAGCAATTTTGCAGCTGAGCATATTATACGGGTGGCTGTCCCAAACCTTTGTGATGTCTCTGACTCATTCTTCTGACCCCATTAATAGGTCCTACAATATTTCACAACTCACTCCTTCAGAAGAAGATCCTGTGTGACCACAGTGTGATTTTCTATGCTGTGGTGTACTGGGCTGGTAACATCACTTCAAGAGATGCCCGCTGAATCATAAAGCTAATTAAAAGGGCAGGCTTTGTTATGACACAAACTTTAGACCCCCTATAAGGCAGTAGCAAAGGAGACAATTAAAACTGCCATTATAAACAATGCTACACATCCTCTCTCTGACACACCAACACTGAGGACTTTCAGCTAACAAATTATTCAGCAGAAGTGTGTCAGGAAATGCTACGGTGTTCCTTCATATCCCGGCACAGTGGTGCAGTGGTAGCGATGCTGCCTCGCAGTAAGGATACCTGGGTTCGCTTCCCGGGTCTTCCCTGCGTGGAGTTTGCATGTTCTTCCCATGTCTGCGTGGGATTCCTCCTGGTGCTCTGGTTTCCTCCCACAGTCCAAAGACATGCAGGTTAGGTGAATTGGCAATCCCAAATTGTCCCCAGTGTGTGCTTAGTGTGGGTGTACGTATGCCCTGCATTAGGCTGACGCCCTGCCTGGGGTTTGTTCCTGCCTTGCGCCCTGTGCTGACTGGGCTTGGCCCCAGCAGACCCCCATGACCCTGTGTTAGGATATAGCAGGTTGGAGAATGACTGACTGGCTCCTTCATACCAACAGTAATATGCCTGAATAATTCTTATCCCCAGTGACAAATAATATTCTATCTATCTATCTATCTATCTATCTATCTATCTATCTATCTATCTATCTATCTATCTATCTATCTATCTATCTATCTATCTATCTATCCTATTTGAAATGTGCCACTCTCCTATTCTCAGTATTCTTTTAGTGTTCAAAAATTCCTCATTCACCCTCACATTTTACTCTTCATTTTCCCTGGGTTTACAATGCTTTTTAAATTAATCAATTGCATTTATTATAAAAGTTACTAAAAGGTTTTAAGTAATTTTTTAACACACTTTCCAACAGGTTCTCAAAATCCTGTGCCATCCAGTCCATCTTTTAAAGACCTGGCCAATGGCTCTGCGGGATCTCAATCTGCCACCATGCCCTTGAAGCTTATGCAGCTTTCTAGTCCTGGAGTTGAACACTACCCTGACTCCAAAGACAGGAATCCCGCTTTAATGGTCTTTCCTGGACCACAGATGACCATTGGTGTGTCTCTTCATTTTACTTTTTAATTCATTTTGAATACATAACTACTGACCTAATGTAGCTATCAGCCAGCCACTCTGGGCTACAGATAACTTAAAAACATTTGAATATTTCCCTGGTGCATTTAACTGTATATGCTAACAATAACCGATTGCGCTAATGAGACATTGTTTAAATGAATATAAGTAGCCTTATAATAATCTAAATCATGGGTGTCAAACTCAAATTTCTAAGAAACATAGTGACTGCAAGTTTTCATGTTAATTATCAGTTATAGTAATTGACTTGTGGAATTACCTTTGTTTTCCTTCATTTTTGTTCACTTGCTTGCTTGTTGAAAATCATTTGTTCATCCATCATCCAAACTTTTAATACAGTTCAGGGTTGTTGGGGCTGGAACTGATCCAAACAGCAACACTCAAAAGACAAAAAACAACCAATTTCAGTGTAGGACACCCAAAATATACATCTTTGGTAGGAACACCTGTGTATCTAAGAGAAAACTCATAAAGACACAGGAAGAACATGTAACTCCACATAGACAGTACCCAAGCTGCCATCTGAACCAAGTTCTAAGGAGATGTGAGGCAGCATTGCTAAGCCCTGTGTCACAAACTTTTATCTGTGTCATTTACTTTTAAACCATCTTCAGTCATTTCTGTTTTTCATTAATCTGCTACCAAGTGAGTCAAGCAAGTGTGTTGTTCCATGAAACTGATCATAGTGCTAATAATATTTCATTAGGGTGTCAGTAAACAAAAGACCTCAAGGCAAGTGTGGGTCAATCAAAAAAGTGAGCTTTCATTAAAAAGTAAACCAGAAATCATAGTCAATCGTGCATAGTAAGTAATCTGAAATTCTGAACAAAACTTTACAAAATATGCTGCTGTCTTTTGACTTTAAATAAACGGCGCCTCATTCATCAACAGTTCATGCATGGAAGCAAACTGTTGCTATAAGAAAGCATCCCAGAACGCCAAGGATAACATTAAATGCATAATGAGGTAATCAACATAGTAACTAAAAAGATCAAAAACAAATACAATCTAATTTTAAAGAAGCACAATTTAGAAAAATTACCCAGAAGAAACTAAAATATATTTAACCCAATGATCCTAACACTAATTCATAATGAGAATCAAGCAACAAATCAACAACTAACCAGCTTTTGCATGTGTTGTTTTATTATAAGACAAAAAGGTAAATGCCTAAGCTACTTTAGTGGACTGTAAACGTTGATGATACAGATTTTGCTTTTCTTTGAACAACATATGTATGATGTATAAGAACCCTAACAAACTGTCAGTCCATAACTGAACATGCATTACCCAATTCAAGGTCGTCTGGGCCAGACACCATCCCAGCAGGACCAGACACATGGCATTGGTGGGACACTGGCCTATCACAGGCCCTAGTTAGTATTGCATAATGTTCTCAAGCCAGTGTAAACCAGTTCAGCAGTATCAAGTATACCAAACCTGCAGATGCCACCAGTCCACAGTAGTAACTAATAATCCATATGATTAAATAACATGTTTTTAAAACAACAGGGAATAGCTTCTAATTAAATAAATGGATAGAATGAGAAAAACAAAAACCAAAGTATCTATCTTGGACCTGAAATGAGACAAATGGACAACCATGATCTAAATTACCTGCACTGTTTGGGTTTTTTTTTGTTTGTTTTGTTCAACATATTGAAGAGTAAAGTTCTACAGGAAATAAAAGATAGGCTTTCTCTCTTTACAGAAATCCCACGCCTCCATGCTCAGTCTTTATCTGATGGCCAGTTCTGCTTTACTTCTCCCCGGACACAGCCAGTGATCAGTCCATCCAATCAAAATAAGCAACCTTCTCCTAACATAATGAATAACAAGGAGGAGCCTTTAAATCTTTCACACAAAGGAGATCTTCCAGGCACAATTCTGGGACCTTCTGCTGCTCCAGCCAATGGCAAGATTGCAGGTGAGTATAAGAGCATTATCAATACATTTCTTCATACCTATTTATTAAACTGTTTTTGATAACCTTTTTTATGGGCAGCTTTTCACAAAAGATTATGGGAATTTGGAACTACACGTACTATACCATATCATAGCACTGCTGCCTCGCAGTTAGGAGACCCGGATTCGCTTCCCGGGTCCTCCCTGCGTGGAGTTTGCATGTTCTGCTCGTGTCTGCATGGGTTTCCTCCAGGTACTCTGGTTTCCTCCCACAGTCCAAAGACATGCAGGTTAGGTGCATCGGCAATCCTAAATTGTCCTTGGTAGTTGTGTAGGTGGGTGTGTATGTGTGTGTGTGCCCTGCGGTGGGCTGGCACCCTGCCCGGGGTTTGTTTCCTGCCTTGGCTGGGATTGGCTCCAGCAGACCCTTGTGACCCTGTAGTTAGGCTATAGCAGGTTGGATAATGGATGGATATACAGTACCATATCATATACTGGAGACAGTTTTAGCTTGAGACATACATTGGGACAACTTAGCTAAAAATATCCTACTCTGTTGGGTTCTTGAGCAAGGCTCCTCTCCTGAAAATTTCTCTAGGGCATTGTATAATGGATGACCCTGTGCTCTGACCCCCAAAGGTCATGCAAAATGACAATTTCCACACAGGAATTTATAAAGTATATCAAATAAAAAAATTAGCTTGATGGACTCATTGATTGCCAACTCATTTATAAAATGCCTTAGATACATAGGCTATGAATGTTGCTGAAAATCAGTGTTGGTTACATATGATTACTTCCCATGAAAAGAATTCTAATACAGTTGGAGGGTACATGGGAGTATGATACCCTAGTCCATCTGTCATTATGCAAAGCAGGCAAGAGATTTCAGAGGATAACTGAAGGAAAGAACATACCGTATTTACTCGTGTACTACGCGCCCTTGTGTAAGATGCACACCATAATTTTTACAAAGAAAATCATGAAAAAAATTTGCCCCATGTACGACGCACGTTGTGATTGTATAGGAAGAGGTTAGGGCATGTTTTCCGCGAAATGCCCTTCTGTTTTTGATGCATGACGAAAGAGCGAGCGAGAGAGAGAGAGTGTGCGCAAGCGAACAAGCGAGATAGAGAGAGAGAGAGAGCGTGAGCAAACGACGAAGAGAGAGAGAGAGAGCATGTGTGTGCGAGTGAGAGAGAGAGCGCGAGAGAAAGAGAGCACAAGCGAACGAGCAAGAGAGAGAGAGCGAGCGAGAGAGCTCAAGCAGAAGAAGTAAACATTACAGAAAAAAATTTCCTCGTATATGACACGCACCTGATTTTCTAATGCTAATTTTCGGGAAAAAATGTGCGTGTGGTACACGGGTAAATACGGTAGTTAAAAAACCGAAGCAAGGGTCAGAACCAGGAGAACAACAATTCGTAACCAAAGACAAAAATTGCAAGATACAATCAAAGTCAAAAGGATTATAGAGCTTTAAAAATAAGATAAACAAAACAAAGAAATGTTTCTAAAAGGTTTGAAGGGTTTCTGACTTGATATAGTCGAACGAGTAAGTATACTCTTAGGTGACCTTTTATCCTGTCGTGTCGTTATTGACAGGGCTTCAGTCTCTGAAGACACACCCACTTCAGATGGTCCTGGCAATAGGAATCAACAATAGTGCAGTTAAGTTGGCAGCGATGTAACACCCCTGAACAAAAATCAATGTCAAAAGCATAAGTATGAGTCGAAAATAATGGAAAGTAATGGACTCCTTAGGGTAGACCCAGCCAATTAAAAAAGATATTCTAAATAGTTGACCTTGACGCATGTTTCGTAGAATTGGAGAAGGCATAAGACCATGTCCCTTGGCATGCATTGTGGGAGATGCTGCACCAATACGAGGTAACAGGGCTGCTCTTGCTTTCTATTCATTCCCTATATGGATGCATTGAGAGCTATACTAGAAATTAAGTTAAGTCGAATTCATTCACTGTGGGTGTTGGACTCCATCAAGGATGTGTTTTGTCACCTCTGCTGTTTGTGGTTTTCATGAAGAGGATATCTAGGTGCAGCTGAGGTTGTGATGGTGTCCAGTTGGGGAGGCTAGGAGTAGCATAATCACTTTAAACAGATAATGTTGTCATCTTTGCCTCACCTGACTGTGACCTTCGGCATGCACACGAACAATTCATTGCCAATTGAGAAGCAGCTGGGATTAGGATCAGTATCTCCAAATTTGAGGTCATGGTTCTCTCTCAGAAAAGAGTGGATTGCTCTGCCCAGTTGAGGGGTTAACAGCTGCCTTTAGAGGAGGAGTTCAAGAATTTTGGGATCTTATTTACTAGTGAAGGAGAAAGGGAATGTGAGATCAACAAGTGGATTGGAGTGGTGGCAAATGTCCTTCTGATGCTGTACCGGTCTGCGGTGATGACATGGGTGCTGAGTCTAAAGACCAACTTCTTTGTTTACCAGTTGAATTATATCACTGTCCTCATCTGTGGTCAGGAGCTGTGAGTTATGACTGAAAGAATGAGACTGCTAGAACAAGCATCAGAAATTAGGTTTCTTTGCAGAGTGACTTTCAGACACTCCGTGATGGACAAAAAAAAATTCAACAATTTGGGAGAACCTCAGAGTAAAGTTGCTGCTCCTCCAGACTGAAAAGAGCAGAGTTGAGGTGATTTGGGCATATCATAAGAATGCTCCTGAACAACTCCCCCTTGAGCTGCTCTGGGCACATCCCACTAGGTGGTGACCCTGTGGCAGAACCAGGGCAGCTGGAGGGTATATATTTCTTGGCTGACTTCTGAGGACCCGGGAATTCCTCAGGAGGAGCTGCTATCTATAGCTGAGGACAAGGAAGTCTGGGCTGACCTGTTTGGCCTGCTTCTATTATAGCTTTCATCAGGAGAGGCAGTTAAAAAAATGAGATGAGATGAATTCAAATACATTCTATGCAGATCAGGGGAATTTTGTTTTCATTATAATTATTACATTAAATTTTCAGACAAATTTGTGGCGATCATTGCTCTGTTCTTAGCTTTTAATGAGGCTACAAATGAAGCAGTAAGCCAGACTCCTTCCTTCTAAAAGGCTCCTTTAAAGCCTTCAGTGTATAACAAGAGAGGGAATGACTACAGATTCATTAATACTTGTCATTCAAAATGGTGACCACTCATCACAAGATGCTTGTCGTCTAATCAATTAGAAATACAGGAAGCTGGAGCAATTGTAGAAAATCCATATAAACATGGTAAAAGCATGCACTTTTTTAACAAAGTGGCCAGGCAAGTAAATGAATATATGTGTTCTGTGTATTGTATTGTATTGTATTGTATTGTATTGTATTGTATTGTATTGTATTGTATTGTATTGTATTGCATTGTATTGTATTAACCCCCTTCTTTTGACACCCACTGCACGCCCAACCTACCTGGAAAGGGATCTCTCTTTAAACTAGGGTTTTTTTGGGAGTTTTTCCTTGTCTTCTTAGAGAGTCAAGGCTGGGGGGCTGTCAAAAGGCAGGGCCTGTTAAAGCCCATTGTGGAACTTCTTTTGTGATTTTGTGCTATACGAAAATGATTTGCCATGTATTAGATTGTATTGCATGTAATTTTATCTAGACAACCCAACTTCACCTATAGGGGTTGTTGATTGATCATAATAAAAAAATAAATAACTTTCCAAAAATATACCGTATAGTATCTAACATTTTTTATTTACACTCAGTAACTACTTTATTGGGTATCACTGCTTATTACTGAAACACCCCACCTCTCTAAACAACTAATAAGGTGGCTGATGCAACTTAGTATACTGCAGTCAGGCCAGTGTGCATCATTTGAATGCCAGAATACGCTTAAGCATTGCTGTTGACAACGTGCATCCCTTTATGGCCACAGTCTATCCTCTTCAAATGGATAATATACCATGTCACAAAGCTCACATCCCCTCAAATTGGTTCCATAAACGTGACTGTGACTTCAGTTTACTTCAATGTCTGGGACAGATCCTGCATCTCATAAGAACATAAGAAACATGTCAAACGAGAGAAAACCATTCAGTCCATCTGGCCAATTTGTTTATCTAATAGATAAGCTGTCCCAATACCTCATCCAGATTCTTCTTAAAGGTTGTCAAGGTTTCTGCTTCATCTCTAGGTTTCAGTAGTTTGTTCCAGAGTCCTACAACTCTTTGCCCAAAAGAAGTGCTTCCTGGCTTCAGTTTTAAATGCACTTCCCCTTAGTTTCCACTGATGTCCTCAAGTAGACAATTCACTCTTAAGCTGAATCTCATGACAACAGAGCACCTTGGTTTGAGATAGCATGTGGAGTTCCTATCATGTTTAGTTAAAAAAACTGGCTGGAGTTGTATGATTATATCATGTCAGCATGGATCAAAAACTTTAAGGAATGGTTCCAGTTTTGTGATGAGGAAAAACTTTAAAGAATTTAAACAATTCTGGAGGCTAACATCAGTCCTTCATCTTTCATTGAATTAATTTTGCACATGGTAACATCTGTTGTGTGCATTTCTATGTATTCTTTGGAGTTATGAATCACAATTTAGGCATCCGGCATCTCTTCTGAGTAGTACATTATGTATCAAAATAAAATTATTTTCTGAAAACAGCACATTACTATGCATATAGATAGATAGATAGATAGATAGATAGATAGATAGATAGATAGATAGATAGATAGATAGATAGATAGATAGATAGATAGATAGATAGATAGATAGATGTAAGGTGTAGAGGAGCGGGCTGAGCACACAACCCTGCGGCATCCCGGTGTTGAGGCTGAGAGCCTGATGGTGTTAAACGCTGAGCTGAAGTCCACAAAGAGTAGTCTGGCGTAACTCCTCTGTTGCTCCAGGTGGGTCAGGGCAGCATGAAGGGATCTCTTTGCTTTGTAAGCAAATTGAAATGGGTCCAGGACTGCTGGCAGGCAGGCGATGATATGACTCCGCACCGGTTTCTCAAAGCACTTCATGATGACAGATTTTGATATAAATATCAAAATAATCATTTTTATATTAACTCAAAATGGCCCTTCATTCCTGATGCTGCCAGGATAGACCTTGGCAACAGCAACCTTAAAATCTGATTCAGTTGATTTTTACTTTGATATTCACCAACAAAATCTTGATATAAATTACATTTAAAGGGTAGAGTCAGATAAGTGAGCAGTACAGTGGTGCAGTGGTAGTACCGCTACCTCTCAGTAAGGAGACCAGGGCTTGTGTGCCAGGTCCTCCTTAGTACATGGAGTTTGTATTTTTTCCCCCATGTTGGTGTGGATTTACTCCTGGCGCTCCAGTTTTCTCCCACTGTCCAGAGACATGCAGGTTAGGTGAACTGGTGACGCGAGATTGGCTCTTGTATGTCTTTGGTGTGTGAGTGCATGTGTGTGTTTGCCCTGTAATGGACCAGTGCCTTGTCCAAGGCTTGTTCCTGCCTTCTGTTCTGTGCTAACTGGGATAGGCTCCAGCCCCACCCCTTGGTGGCTTGGTCTGGATTAAGCAGGTTAGCAAGTGACATGACTCAGATAAGTAATTTATATATAAAGTATATGTGATGAGTGAGTTTAACATACTCAAACTATTCTTTTTTCCTTTATGTAATTTATGTGCTATATTAGACACCATGTAATTCTGAAACTTGATACTTAAGCCATCATAAACAGGGGTTGTTGATTGATCATAATAAAAAAAAGTCTGTAATATATGGATGATGGAAAATTATGAACTAAAAAATAATTTTTACTAGAGGTTAAATTTTAAAAGAGAGATGATATATTTTTGTATAAAATGTATTTCATTTCTATATCAATAAATTCAAAAATTTCTGTCAGTATGTCTGGGCATCACTTGAGAATGGCTTGATCGATTTACATGAAATTTGGTATGTATATTAATCTGGGTCCTAGTCAGAGTATAGGAAATCTTGCTATGCGACAAATTATTTTCTTACATTTTGAGTCCCAACTCAGGGATGTATACACTGTGGGGAACAGCCCGGACACAGACAGGTAGACATGTTGATTCACCACACACGTTTATTTACACTAATATTTACAACAGTAGTGAGCACAATACCCAGTGCCGCAGCACCAATCACCCCTTCAGTCCTGGCCACAACTCAATGCCTTCTCTCAGTCTCTGGTCCGCCTCCACTCCTCTCCACCAAGCTTTGTCCACTTCCACCCGACTCTTGCCCCTGACTGGAGGGAGGCAGCCCCTTTTATTCACCCCGGAAGGACTCCAGGTGCATCCTGAGCGGCTCCGTAGCCACACCCCTGTGTGGCGAAAGCTCTGACAGTACATCCGGAAGTCCTCCGGGTGTCCCCAATCCTCTTCCCCCCAGCACTTCCGGGTATGGCGGAAGTACTGAGGTCCAGGGCTCCCAAGGCATCGGGGCGGCCCCTGGCGGTGGGTGACCACGGGCCTCTACAGGGTAGAGCTTCAAAGCTCTGTACCCGTGGTCCCCAAGGCAACCAGGTAGGACGCCCCTTCGTATCCTGGAGGAGGCACAAGCCCTCCTCCGCTCCTCCTGGGCATCCCGGCCAGGCGACAAACCCCGCCGGGTGCCACAACACACTGATTTCCATGAAAGTGTAGCGATAAATTAAATGTAGGAATACTTAAAAGGCAGTATACACGATACTACACCCCGAGAGAAACTCAACGACTTCAGCAGTTAAACATTTTCTTTGAGGGCACACCCTGTCAGATATATCCAGTCAAGTTCTGGGAAAAAAAGTAAGGATGTCTTGTTAGTTCTGTTTTTTTTTTTTAATTTTCAAGTAATATGCTTTCTAGAAAGAGAACTAATTTAAATCCAAGATCTGTTCATGCCAGCATAAAAAAAAAAATCTGATGCAGAATTCTAAGGAACAAAAACAACAAAGCAACCATTTAGCTGCAAACCACCAGTGGAATGCTCAAGCAAGAAAAGCAGAAAGCATGTTCACCAATCCTATTGCTGAGAAACCTTAGCCCGCCTAAACTCTACAGTAGGATTACATTGAAAGTAATAGCTCTTTGCAGTCATATAATACAGCCTGAAGTATTGACAGCCTGGTGACACAACAAGCGAAATAATTTTCATCCCAAGAATACCTCTGATTCCTAATAATTTTCTGCCCCTTTTAAAAGTCTGTAATTTCCTATTTGTGTCTGCTTTGCTATGACCACAAACAAATCACAAAGTCAGACAGTGAAATGTGCAGGCATTGATTTATAAACAGATTGCTTTTCTCATGGGCAGCTTTATGTTGCTTGCTCATGAGTGAGGACAAACGTGTCTTTGCTTTGATATGCTCCTGGAAATACAACAAAAAGTGTTCTTTATAAAGAATATTTCACCTCTCAGAAGACTTTTATATAAATAATAGTATATTTACTGTTTCAATTTAACCTTATTTTTTCTGTATATATAATATGGATATACGTTTTATAGAGGAACATTGATTGGAACATATGAAATGCATCCTCCAAAAGAAAGAAAGAAAGAAAGAAAGAAAGAAAGAAAGAAAGAAAGAAAGAAAGAACAGTAGATCTGATGAACTTCTGTAAAAAAACTTTCTTCCTGGGGACAAATAAAGTTTTTTTACAGAAGTTCATCAGATCTACTGTATAATAAAACACTAAGGTCTCTGTGTGTGTCCAGTCCCTCAGAGCAAGCTGATTGGTCAATTTGGCTTTGGGGACATGATAGAAAGAGAAAATACAAGAGAGAGATGCACAAATAGGATTAACGGCGTATTAGGCATGATGAGAGAAAGTCACCTTCAAAGATGGAAAGTATAAAACTGGACAGGAGGCGAGAAAGTTGTCTCAAAAATAAGCAGGCTTAACAGGAACACCCTCGAGAGAGGGAGTGCTGGTGTAGAAACATTCAGACACACATGAATACTGAGGAAAAGTGCTGAAGGTACATGTAGGGAAAGAGACAGCAAATATTTTTTTTATTATTCCATTGTCTGTCTTTGACAGGTACCATGGCTAGTAAATACATAAATAGGTAGAAAAACAAAACAAACTGACACTATGTGTAGCTGCGTTTACCCAAAATGACCAAATTACTGCAGCTGTAGTTTGCTTCATGGGATTCTGGAAATAATGTGACATGTTGAAATGATTCCACAGACAAAATTTCTTTATTTTTAAAAGCTTTAGATAAGATTCAAAGTAAAACGGTTCACACAAAAATAAAGAAAAAGTTGATATTGCAAAGTAAAGAAAAGCCCTTGTTTAAATAAAATTTGGTTAATGGCTTTTATCTTGTTTGTTTCTTTAAGTTTGCTCATACAGTCGAACCATTTCTAAACGGTCTGAAAACTGTATGCCTACCCATTTACAAATTGCAAATGGGTCTGTCAGTCCATGCTAGCAATGAGACTAATTCCAAACAGACTTAATTAACACACTATATTACAGTTATAGCCAAGAAGGTTCTATTTCACGGTAACTACAGTGGGTAAAGGCTATACCATAATCTTTAGCTGTGAAAGAACATTATATTCTATTCAAGTTAAGAAAATACTAATATGAGTTTAACTTAAAGTATTAACTTTCTAAGATTGGCTCTTACACTATGGTCTGAATAAACACCAGAATGGCAAAAAAAGGAAGAAAATTTAACGTAATAAATTCAGACTTGGCAGTCACAGTCCCAGTGAGGAATTACGCAGGTGTATCGCCATTGGTATAAAGGAGCCCCCATAGCAATTATTGACACACTTCTGCTAAATAAATCATTGACTGCAAGTCCTCAGTGTTAGTGTGCCAGAGAGAGGATGTGCAGCATTGTTCATAATGATATTTGGTTTTGTTTTAATTCCCTCTTTTGCTACGACCACCAGAGTTTGTCCCATAACTGAGCATGCCCTTTTAATTAGCTTGTTGATTAGGTAGATCTCTTTTGAAGTGATGTTATCGGCCCAGCACACCACAGCATAGAAAATGACACTGGCTATCACAGAGTGGTTGAACATGTGACAGATATCATTATCCACATTAAATGTACATAATCTCCTTAGAAATAAAATCAGAAGTGGTCTCCCCTCGACTTTCTCATATACTCAGATATGGGGATGGATATTTGAGGAGTAAACCACAAGACAATGATTATTTTTTTATATATTCAGGGCTGGACAGATGGACACACAAACTTCCACACGTAGACGTTTATATATAAGAAATGCTCCGCTTAACCAGAAAAGTCATATAGCAGGTACATTACATTTGAAGTGAAACAGTTCCTTTGCTATTTATTGGGACTTTAATTTAAAAAAAGAGAGAAAGAATAGGTGGCTTTTCTAGCAAAAAAGAATGTATCAGGCAGAACATCTAAAATTCTGTACATCCTGACCCATGTGGGATCCTCACAGGTGGCGCAGTGGTAGTGCTGCTGCTTTGCAGTAAGGAGATTGTGGGTTTGCTTCCCGGGTCCTCCCTGTGTGGAGAGCGCTTTGAGTAGTGAGAAAAGCGCTATATAAATGTAAAGAATTATTATTATTATTATTATATTATGTACATTAAATAACCATCAACAACAAATCAAATTAATAATATATTGAACAATTATTATAAAAGTAAAGCTGAATAATTGCAGCTGCATGAATAAAAGGTAAAGAGTACCACTTCTGGTTAGCGGAAATAACTCAAAAGTTGACAGAAATTTACGTTTTGTACCTAATTTGGTTAACCTAAGTGAAAGCGTACTCAAGTTATCATGTTTACATATACACAGACAGACACACAGACATGATTCTAAAAATGGTATTTTTGGACTCAGGGCTAAACATCGAGATTCGTCAAAATCTTGACATTGAATTTTAGGATGATTACAATGCTTTCCCTATACTTCGTATACGAGAAAGTAAAAAAGAGTCTGGTCTGCCTTTCTTAATTCAACAGAGCAATGAGACCATTCCAGCCTGTCAATGATGTGGAGAGTAGAAAGAAGAAGAAGAGAGGATTACAGTATATTACTGTATGAAGGTATTCTGACTAAAACAAAAGTTTACATTTTTAATTTGGGACAGTGTTAGAGCATTCATGTTTGGAATTTGGGGTTCTATGGCACTCCCTGTTGATCACAATCCATACTAGACAAGATACCAGCCCATCCCAGGGTATACACATACCAAGCCAGTATCCATGCCCCTTGGAGAAAAGTGGCGAGTATTGAACTGCAAGCAGCCTTATGCTTTATAGTCCAAGCCTTAAATAACTTGCCCATATAACCTGCCATTTATAAAGACTTCAATTGCAGGAAAGTACTTGTACTGTAAGTTGTATACTGAATGAACACACATGTTTGGTTCATAGTGAATTTCAATTTCAACTAAACTATTGCTACCATTATTTTTTTTCTGCAAACAGACTGTCGACTTTTGTGGGACTACGTATACCAGCTCCTTTCAGACAACCGCTACGAGAGCTTCATCCGCTGGGAGGACCAGGAAGCTAAAGTCTTTCGAGTGGTGGATCCCAATGGACTGGCAAGGCTGTGGGGCAATCACAAAGTGAGAGAATATTATGATTAATATGAGAATAATTGAGCAAGGTTTCAATGACAAACAAAACAATATTTTTATAGCATCTTTCATTTGCCAAATCACCTCAACTTTCTTTACATGTACAGTACACATTTGAAAAAGGCACATTTTTAACTAGATATATTTGAATGTAAATGAACCATGTTGTTTAAATTAACAATTGATGTGGAATGGATTAACCGGCTTGTGTTTTGAAGACCATACAACTTGAATGAAGGAGCAGGTGGCACCTGATGTTCTCAGATGTTGTAGTTATGGCATGAAAACAGTTGATTTGTACCCATATTCTGGTAAAAAAGCCAAATCTAAATGTTTTGTTAAGAATCACAATGCTGTATTGAAAGGTTACTCCTTGCCTGATGCCTCACTCCAAACCCCCCAATTCTGTAATGGAAAAAGCACATTTAGACAGTGGAAAGCATAGATGGTTACAAACCTAATACTTTTTACCTAAAATCTCAGTAAATATATATTTTAGTTTACAATTAGTCTTCCTAATTATATAGCAGATATAGTTCGTGTTCTTTTTTAAATTGAACGTAATTTCTTGAATAAAAAAATAATGTTCTACTCCATACATCCAATCATCCATTTTCAGTGTCAGGAGGCAACTGCAACCTGTCCATGTTCTACTCCATGTTCAAAACATTAATTGTTGACACAGTATGGGTTAGATGTTATGTCTGTGTCTCTCTTAAAGATGTGTGCATTAGGTTTATTGGCGACACTTAACATTAGCCCAGAGTGAGAATATGTTGGGGTGTGTGCCCCATGACAAAATGGCATCCTTTTCAAGGCTGGTTCTTTATTTAAACTTGGTTCTGCCAAGATAGGCTTTAACTCTCCACAACCCAACAACAGAAAAGACACTTCATTTTTTTTTATCTTATATCCACTTTTCACTGTGAGAATATGCCAAACTAGACAGACTGGACCACCATTTCCTTAGGAATAGTGTCTAATTCTTTGAAAAATATCCAGGCTAGCTTAGCTGTACAATCTCTCCAATCTTTCCCGAATCTTCTCTCAGTAGATCATGGCTGGTACATTACCTCTGGAGGAACTCATGGGGCATACCAACTACATACCCACAACATGAAATAGTTCTTCTTAGTCTAGACAAGTAACAGTTCTACTCCAAGGACCTCCTGTATTGTTGAGTTCTACACCCTATCATGAAGACTGAGCCAAGCAATATTGCACAGAAACTGTACTTTGGCTCCTGGTAATCACAATTTCATTCTTTCAGTCATTACCCATAATTCATGGCCATAAATGAGGATGGGGTTGTAAATTGACAGATAAGTAATGTGCATCATCAGAAACCTTAGCTTTAGGTTTAACACCAGATTCCAGTGGAAAATTTGCAAAACCACCATTGTTCCACCAGTTTGTTGGTAAATCATAAGATCACCTCTGCCGTCACTCGTGAACATGACTCTGAGATCCTTGAGCTGTTTTCACTTAGGGCACTTGATCACCATTTACTTGGAGGGAAATGATTGCAATTTTTCTGTGATATAAGAATCATTACACCAGGCCAACTTAGGGGATACCCAACACACACAGCTTTCAGGTGTTGAAGAAAATTGAGCATCTAAAGGAGGCACCTATTTAGACACAGGAAGATTTTGTAAAATCCTAATAGACACTGACCTGCACAGGACGCTGTAGCAGGAATGCTAACCATTGTGGTACTGTGCCATATTATGTGTTATTGTGTAAATTGTATGTGGTTATGGAGCAATCCAATCCATCCATCCATTATCCAACCTGTTATATCCTAACACAGGGTCACGGGGGTGTGTTGTAGCCAATCCCAGCCAGCACAGGGCGCAAGGCAGGAACAAACCCTGGGCAGTGTGCCAGCCTACCGCAGAGCACACACACACACACACCAAGGACCATTTAGGATCGCCGAATCACCTAACCTGCATGTCTTTAGTGTGTGGGAGGAAACCCACATAGACATGGGGAGAACATGCAAACTCCATGCAGGGAGGACCCGGGAAGCGAACCTGGGTCTCCTAACTGCGAGGCAGCAGCACCACCACTGTGCCACCCCCAATCCAATTTAAAGTCATTCAATTACACAGAATGATAATTACCGGTATCTAAAAATAATCACTGTGAGTATTTGTTTTTGTGACATACTGTAGATTCAATAAATATTAACTTTCTTTGACACCTTGACACTGAACACAATCCCAAGGTCGGCAAGGTTTCATTTCTGAAATGTTTCTGGTTTCCTGAACCACAAAACCTATTTAATTTATATCACAATTTGTTCAATGAGTTCCTGAAGTTGAAATACATAAATGTCTGTACTCTCTTTTTAAGATTGATTTCATAATAGAGTGGAGATTCTACCACCCGTATTTATTTGCTTTGGATTGGAGAGTATCCCCCTTTGAGTTTTGAGTGTCAAAATTTAAAAACATTACATAGGAGGTGCAGGTCCTCCGTAGAATATCAAATGTCCAGATTTAATATGATTTGATCAGATAGCAGGTGGTGGTTGGATAGTTTGGGGGTTTGCTTGTCCCCCCCTTGGAGTCTTGAGTGTCCGGATTTACTAACATTAGATAAAAGTCATCTAATTATTAAGAAAAGACATCTAATTATTATGAAATAAAAATGTCATCATGTTATTATTATTGCATGTTTTACTTCAATATGGCTCTATTTTTACTGTTTAAAATTCACAAAAAAGGTTTCAAGTTGCTGCTTTAGAAGGTTAGGGAGCAGCTTTATATAAACACTGTTTATTTTATTAGTTTGAAAGTTTTATACTCATAATTTACCAGATAAAGTGGCTCTTACTATTCTTTTCTTCACTTGTTGACCTTAGTATAAGATATCTCTGGCAGGATTAGTGCAAATGCATTCTAGTATAACTATAAAATGTAGGAAGTAATATTCCATTTGTCTTTATGCAGAATCGAGCAAATATGACCTATGAGAAGATGTCACGTGCTCTGCGGCATTACTATAAACTGAATATAATCAAGAAAGAGCCTGGGCAGAAGCTGCTTTTTAGGTATGTTCTTGAAACTTTGTCCCTAACTGAGGTTGTTCTTGAGGTATCTTTTATATTGATAACAAAATACAAGTGGTTACAGCATGTATTATCATATATCTCTGAAAGCTGGACAAGGAAGTAAACAAAATATAGCAGGATTCAGACTTGGGTCCTCATGTGAATTAGTCTGCCAAAGAAATACAAAAAATAAAAGAAACTTATGCTAAAGGATTACGTCTACATATGAATTTCTAACAGAAGCAGAAATAACAGGCTTATTTGCCAAGGACAGCACTCTTGCCCCAAGACTTTGCACCACTAGGGCTGTTCTGCTAACTGTCCTTGCAGGACATGAAAATCAAGTTTTCATGCAATCATGTGCAAATATTTGTGGGTCAAAATCCGTACAAATAAAGAGTGGCTATGACACAGTGGTAGGAATTGTTAAGTAACCCTTCATAATACGTGACACTGCTGCAGTGTCCATGTGTTCTAACAAGTACCCATCCTGAACAGAGTACGGTTTAATAATATAAGCAGGCATCAGGATGTGTGGATGGCTTTACTTTCACCACTGGTAACATAACACACTACCTGTCAAGGTTTGTTCGTCTACACTTGTTACACTTTTACACTTTTTTCATGTTACCGGATGACTCATACCAAAATGCTTTATGGATTACAGGTTTCTAAAGACACCAGATGAGATCCTACAAAATCGACCTGACCGGCTAGAGCAGGATGAGACTACTGGATGTGAATCTCCAGACTACAAGGATGACATTCTGGAGATTTCGCCCTGAAAATAAGTACCTCATGGGTACCAAGCCACATGTCACCTTAATGAAAAATTCCTATTTTGCACTATAAAATGAGCCTTGCAATAACATAAAATTGCAATTTCCTTATTGTAAATGCATCAAAATCTAGTTTTATGTTAGCCTTTGTTGTTTCCTATCTGCCCTCTCACTGTAAGGTACTCAATTTTCTTGTACAGGTGATATAGATTTTTTTAAAAAGACCATTGGACCACTGTCTACTATAGTTGAACTATTTAATATATTTAAGTGATTTCTCTTTTCAGCATTCTGTCATTTAACTTCAGCATCCCTTCCACTGTGTAGATTGGAATGGGACATCTGTGACCTTACAAATAGCCCATAAGATGAAAGAAACTGGAGAGAATGATCAATGAGTGTGTTTACATGCACACACAAAGCCAGAATAGGGAAGTGAATAACCCAGTTAAGTCAGAAAACTGGTTTCTTAAATACTCCAGTTTATATGCTCAAAGTCCCCTTATGGAGTTTTCCTTTGGCAAGATGCTTGGATGCCAAGAAACTATGCAAAAGAGTTAAATTCCACTTTGACAGGTGTGAATCCGAAAACAAGCATGGAGCCTGTGTCTCCTAAGCAGTGTGGGGAACATTACTTGAAAAAGTAGCTTAGTTACGTTACTCATTACTTACAAAAGAAAGTAATTAAATATGTTATATAGTTAGTTTTTATACAGTGTGTTACTTTTCCTTCTTTGGTATGAAAAACTACACATGTGACTGGCCAGCATTTGTTATTAAATCTAAAACCCATATATGAACTTACATGAAACTGACCAGAAAAACAACCAAATGCAATAATTTTCTTGTGTTTTGTAGACGCATTTAGTTCTTCATGTGATGTGAAGTACATCACATTCATCCCCTTTTTTACAACCCTAACCTGGGCCACTGATAATTTACTGTATGAAAACTGGCTGATATGCCACATTTTCAACATGTCTATAGCAAAATGGCTGAACGAAACCTAAGCCGACACTTTATTGATGTCAATATGTTACCAGATTGCATGCAGCACACTTTTTTTTTTTGCTTAACTGCGTGATTAAATCCTGCAAAGGAGCGGCACACCAGTACATTTGCTTCCTGCCTTATACCCAGTGCTGATGGGATAATAATAACACAACTGTTTTTATTTCAATAAAATAATTATTGTCTTAGATTACTTGTTATCTTTAAATGTAATTGAGCCATGTAAGGCACGTTACTTCTAATATGTTAAAATAGGAGACATGATTGTTTATGAAGGGATTTAGTACAGTGGATCAAAACTATTATATTAAAACTAGCTGTGTAAGCTCGTGCTGTAAAAAGCCTGAGGTCCTAGAAACTATTGAAATCATTAGAAAAAAAATGAAATGTAGAGATGTCAGGTAATTGAAAGGAACTACTCTGGGCATCTCTCTCCTAAGAGGATTCGTTTTGCCGATGTGCTCGCATCGCTTGTGCGTTAGCAGCTAAGCAACTTTGTCTTTCTTCAGAGGTTTCATTTTTCCAGACGTTCTCGCCCCCCTTGTGTATTAGCGGCAGGAGGAAAAGTAAAAGGGATACCATTTTGCCGATGTTAGCGGCTAAGCGACTTTGTCTTTCTTCTGAGGTTTCGTTTAGCCGATGTGCTTGCCTCGCTTGTGTTATTAGCGGCTAAGCGAGTGTTCTGTTTCCTCGGAGGCTGAGCCTTTACCTCGACTCCACATCTCACTTCTGGGCCGGACAGACATACACATTTCCACGCGTAGACATTTATATATAAGATAAGTTCATGAAGAACATAGAGACACAGTTGGAAACATGTTAGAAGTAAACCATAGTAAACCATAAGTAACCAAGTAGTGTGGTAGACAGTAAGACTTTAGAGACTTTCAAACCTCAACTTGATGTGATTTTAGAAGAATTATGTGGGCAGGACTGTCAAGCTTTGTTGGGCCGAGTGGCCTGTTCTTGTCTAGATGGATGTACTGCTGATCTTAGCACGAACGTTTAGCTCAGCAATATACATTTAGAGATTTTTGAAATAACAAGACAGATCATTTCAATAAAGAGAATGAATAATGAGATCACCTGAGCATTTGCCTCGGGAAATTTGAAACGCTTCCACCATTTTCTGCCTGTGGCTGCTGGAAGTGTGTGTGAAGCTAACACCACGCACAGGTTAACAGACTGCAATGGACATGTTCAGACCACAAAATCTGTTATTGTACAAGGCCAAAATGTTCATGAAACAAATTTACATCTGTCAACCAGGTTTCTCAGAGACCAACAACCTGGTTTCTGTAACCAGAGTAAAGATTTACATAGCATTTTCTGAAACCAGGTTTCTGTGAATAACCGGTTTATTAAAGCACATGCAAACACACTAAATGTTCCTCAGAAAGGAAGAAACGGAACTGAATACATAGATCAGAACTCATACTTTTGTAAATACAGAAAGGATTTAAAGTAGAGTAGCTCAGCTGAGTATTGCAATGACATTTTTTTTTAATCACAACCATGCATTGTAAAAAAAATTTTCAGTAATTGTAAATAATTTCAAAACCCTTTTAATTAACAGAGTACTTCTCTTTTGTCACACATGTGTATGAATCACTTTAAAACTGTTTTTAACTCTGTATTTCAAAGCTCTTTATTAACACTGTTCATAACACTTTGCACAGATAGCTTTTTTCCACTATTAAAGGGAACACCATAGTGTTTTTCTGCTGTCTTTTGAATGCAGTTTGGTTTTGTCTGTCTTGATTGCACCACAGATATGGCAACAACACAAAATTCTTGGGTATCATGGTGGTGTTTGTCTAAGCAAGAACAACAATTTATTTTTCATACAGCCGAAAATCCCACAAGGAAGGCCTCAATGGGCTTTAACAGGCCCTGTTTTTTATAATCCCCCATCCTTGACTTCCTAAGAACACAAGGAAAAACTCCCAACGTTTTTTATTAGCACTTTCTATACTGTGAGTGAAGCCCTTTATGTTGTCACTTAAACTGATGTATTTGAAGTTACTTTTAATAAATGGTGATTTTGTTTCTTTAGTCAGCAGATTTAACACAGCTGCAATGGACTGGTGCCCTGAGTAGAGATATTCCCTGTCTTGAGCCTACCATGCGTAATACAGAAATAGATTCTGCCCTTGCCAAGCTCCTAATTGGATCAAGTGGATTTAAAAATATTCTCTTATATTATGCCGTCAAGGTGTGATGTGGAATCAGAGCATTGTGTCAAACCGCTTCTCTAAACACTCTGTGCCCACCAGGGTCTTCTATTCAATGTTATACCCTCTTTTCAGTTAATGCGCTATTTCCCCAGAAGGTTATATGTCCTAGCAAAATGTCATGAAGAAAGCCTTCAGATGTCTTCTATAAAGCACTCAAATTTTTTTTTCATGTTTAAAATCACAATTGTGCAGTTGAAATATGTATATCTTTCTACAATGTGAGCAATGGCACATTAAATGTCTCTCTCAGGACTGAAATGGTAGTGGCTCTGTGGCTAAAGGATCTGTGCTGGTAATTGAAAGGTTACCAATCTGGAATCCCTGTAATGGGAATGCTACTGAATTGGGTATCCTTGAGCAACTGATTAGATAGATAGATAGATAGATAGATAGATAGATAGATAGATAGATAGATAGATAGATAGATAGATAGATAGATAGATAGATAGATAGATAGATAGATAGATAGATAGATAGATAGATAGATAATACTTTATTAATCCCAAGGGGAAATTCACAAATTTAACAAAGATTAACATTAAATTTAAACAAGATTAACGTGAAACTGCTCCAGGGATGCTGTAAAAATAGCTAACCCTGCCCTCTGAACCCAAGCTTCTCTCTCCCCATCTCTGCATGTCTCTGAAGAGTAAGTTGGAGTATGTGAAAAATTAGAAATTCCTAATTCAAGAAATTGTATATGCCAAAAAGTAAAATTATCATTATGAAATGGTGTACAGACTGGTGCATTAGTCTCTATACGTTTTTCCATACACACACACAAATCCACAGCATCACCTAGTGCTTAAAGGTCCCATGTCAGTTTAATAATAATAAGTAATTACATTTTTTGACCCAGTGTGGGTGTGTTTATGAAAGGGCCCTGCCACAGAATTGTAATAGTAATAATAGAAATAGTAATAATAATTCTTCACATTTATATGGAACCTTTCTAACCTACTCAAAGCACTTTACACAGTGAGCCACTTTAACAACCACCAATATGCAGCATCCACTTGGATAATGCAACAGCCATCATTTTTGAGCCAGTACACTTACCACAGATTAGCAATTAGATGGTGAAGGAATAAGAAAGCTCATTAACCAGTAAGGAACAAGGAATGATTAGGAGGCCAAAATGACTATGGGTGAGCATTGTAGCAAGAACATTAGAAAACATTCTATTGTTTTCAAAAGATACCCCAGGATCTTGGTTTGACGTCTTACTTGAAGAGCAACTCCATTTTTACAGCACTGCATCCCTGTCACTGCATTAGCATACTGGAATCCACACACAGACCATGGGGTAAGCACTCCATACTAGCCTCACCGACATCTCCTCCAGCTTTTCCTAGTTGGATCTCCCATCTGAGTAGGCCCAGACATGCTTAGCTTCAGGTGGACTACATGTTCTGAAATGCAGGTGGTATGGATGATGGCTAGTACTGTAATGTGACACCATCCAGCTCAAGGATTCAAATCATGGTCCTACAGGTCCTACAAACCATATTTGTAATTATGGCACCCTAGGCTCATAAGTGTGCTTAAAACTAATAAAAAAAATTAGATTGAGTGAATTATTTGGAAAGAAATGAAAGAGAAATAAGTGTAGGACTGAGAATTACTAATCTACACTGGTCCACAAAACATTTGAACATTGATCTTGGAAAAGGAAAATTTGCAACATATGAAAGGTCTGTCATGACAAAATGAAAGTGCTAACTAGCCATAGAAACTACATAACTAGTTTAATTTACACCAGATTTACCAAAAATCTGAAGACTTTGAATCTCTAAAGGACTGAGATTTTCGATCCCCAGCCTTAAAGGTTCAAATTATTTGTTAGTTGTAATGTTTTAATTTAGTATATCCTGTGTAAAAAGGTACTACCTAATTCAAAATGGTAAAAATTGATGAGCCACAAAACAAAAAAATCACACAATTTTAGTGCAAAATTAAGGTCAGTTTAAACAATCCTACTGGAGAGTATTACTATCAACAAATTGCAAACTCCCCTATCTAAATAAACTATGCATTTCTGTTTGTTGCACGTTACTGCAAAACTAAGAAAACATAATTTATTGTTGATGTGTAATGAAAATATGAAGTAACTGATAGCCAGACTGTTGAACAAATGCAGATTTGTCCACTCCAAACAAGTGGATGTGTCACGGTGCTCTGCTGTACAACAGTATATGTTCCTGATCAGTTGTGGGAAGTAAAATGTAAACAACAGTGGCCATATTGTCTTGTAGGCAAATCTTGCTTTGTATCTTTGTTCCAGTCAAATGTGTTGCTCCCACTTGTTTGCTGTTTTAGAAAATTGGACCCTATTAGTAATCCAGCCCTTCAAAAATTCTCAAGAGTCATTTATCTGGTGGAGTTTGTCAGGTTCAAACTGAATTTAACACTTCAAGACACTATCAACAAGACAGTTGAAAACAAAACCAGCTCAAAGCCTTATTAGGCACATTCAAGATATATTGGGCTTGATGGGTTTACTCAAATAGTGGAAAAGAGCTAAGGCTATACATCAGTTCGTAACTGGAGCTGTTGGACATGGTGTGTGTTGTCATATACTGTATACTGAATCTGTTATTGCTTCCTGGGACTTTAGGGGAAATACATATTTAGAACACATTGATCATACAGACAGATAAAAAGTAAATCATTTTCTTTATCAAGCATAGATACATAAACAATAAAATGTTAGTTACTTCACTTACTATTGTATATTCCCCTCCATGCACTAAACCCTTATCATAAAAATACATACGCTCTTGAAAGCTGTATAAGCATATGCGTACTTCTCAATAGTGTAGTAGGTATGATCAGGTTTGCATGTGTGCATGTATATTTTAACACTTTGCCTTTAATATTTGATTTCTCCTCGTTTGAATGTGTGTATATATCTATATGTTAAAAATGCAAAGGTTAGCGTTGCTTCCTCACTGGTCCACAGATGTATTTTCAGATTTTAGTTTGGTCACTGGCTATAAAACTTACACATTCTCTCTGTGTAGTCACAGGTTTCCTCTCAAATACCTCAGACTGTGCAGACTAGAATAAATTGACAATTCTAATTTAGCCGGGTGTTAGAATTCAACTAAATGTGCCCTGCAATACTGATTCCTGTCTTGCGTCTAATGCCACTGGTAGATGTTCAATTATCTGTGTCCCTGTATTAGTATAAATATGTTTAGAAGACAGATGGATGGTCATACATTATTTATATTGCGGTATACAGGTAGTCCAGGGACTAGCACTGCTACCTTATAGCTTCAGTTAACCAAGCTTGATTCCTGCCCCTGTCACTTTGTATGTTCTCCCTGTGTTTTTTGGGGTATTCTGCTTTTCTACCACCTCCCAACATTGTGTGGGTTGGGCTATTCGGCAACTGTAAATAGGACTGGTATGAATGAGTATGGGTGGGGGTATCATTGTGTCTTGCAGTGGTCTTGGGTTTGATCCAGCTTTGTTCTTGATGATGCCAACATCAGAGTTTAACTCCATGTCACTTTACAATGAACAAAGAAAGTTTTATGAAAAATATGGATATTTCAAAATATGGTTTAGAATGAATGCGGTGGGCCAGCACCCTGCTCGGGGTTTGTGTCCTGCCTTGCACCCTGTGTTGGCTGGGATTGGCTCCGGCAGACCCCTGTGACCCTGTAGTTAGGATATAGCGGGTTGGATAATGGATGGATGGATGAATGCTTTTATACTTTACTGGTAACAACACTATGGTACTTATTTTTTTCTTTGTTTTTTCTTTTATTGTATAAGGGTCATTGGGAATGCAAACCTGATTAATAGCAGTGTGTGTAGTTAAGTTATCTTTTGTTCCAAGCACATCTTTACAACTATTTGTCAGATCCATTCATTTTTTGAGGTCTTCATTTTAAAACATAACAGCTCTGTCTAACACAGGGGTGTCGAGCTCCAGTCCTGGAGGGCTGCAGTGGCTGCAGGTTTTCATTCTAACCATTTTCTTAATTAGTGACCCTTTTTTTTCAGCTATTTAACATCTTTTGCCTTAGTTGACTCAGAGCCCATAGTTGTTTCTTTTTCCTTAATTAGCAGCCAAACAATAATGAGACAAAAAATGAGTTGCCACATATGCAGCCCTCCTGTGCCCATCACACAATTTCTGAAAATAAAAAATGGTGAAGGTCTCATAAGGCTGATCTGCTCAGGTCACCAAAACATTTTGACGGTGGTCTTAGAAAAAAGAGGAAATCAACAGTTTTGGAAATGTCTGCTGTGGCAGAATGAGAGCAGCAACAAGCCATGGAATTAAAGAATGGGTTTAATTAACAACAAGAATTTGCTTCTCAGTAAGAAACTGATTGGAGTTTGAAGCCCCATTTTAGCTTGTTTCACATCTCATTTATGTTTGGCTCTTATTTAATGAAGAAAGGATTGAATCCTTAAAAACAAGGCTATTAAAATGAAGAGAAAATAAATTAATTAGCAGTGAAAACGGGTTACTGATTAGGAAAAGAGTTAGAATGAAAACCTATAGCCACTATGGCCCTCCAGGCCCGGAGTTCGACACCCCTGGTCTAATAGAACCCAAGTCATTTAATCAAAGCTTGTGCTGTTTACATACAACTTGTGCTCCTTACTGCAACTTGTTCAAAGTGTGTTGCGTTTTGTTATGTGTATATATAAGGATAAACAAGTCATATAAATGGCTAACATGACTCCTTCTAGAGTAGCTGATTAAGCAGTATGTTGTATGAATCTCACAAAGTAGAAGAGCTCACTACAGCCCATGTGTAACTGTACATAAAAAAGGCACTATATAAACATTAATATTTGAATGTCACTTGAAATGAGTATTAGTATTTAAAAAAAGTCTAGTTCACTATTAGAAAAATTATGGGAAGTGTTTAAAGCATAAAGTATTTTCTGAATATTTTCTTTCCTGTGCCTTTAAGAAGGTTGACTTTGAACCAGTATCATGTGCGCATTGAAGATGCTGAGCCACCGACCCCATATGAATGTTCAAATTCTGATTTTTTTGTCTTTGTGTAAATACTGAATATTTTTTATAAGTTCAGTTTTTTTCTAATAAAATTTGTTGGAAAAATAAGCATTAAATAAGGTGTGTTGTCTTGAATTGCTGGGAACAAAAATGCTGGGGAACTCTGTTTTCTTTTAGCTTAGATGTTACTTCGGAGTAACGTGAGTCCATTGCCTCCATCAGTTTAGAAAGAAAGGAAGAAAAAAACATGTAAATGATAAAAATGAGAACAGACCTGATGTGAACTATCCCTATCGTCTCATTTAGGTTGTACACAGTGTGTTAGAGGTGTCTGACTAGGTGAAACATATACTGTGTGCTGATACTGTATCTTCAGTGTAATCCCGCAGGTTCCCTACACCAGCTTTCATCCACCTTAGTTCCAGTTTCTCCTCTGCTTTTCTTGACTCATGACCTTCGAAAGCCTATTTGGCTAACTGGCAAACACCATGATTGGCTCTGGTTATTTGATACACTTTTTTATTTGTTATTTAAGTACAACAACAACGTAATGTAATATACATTTAAAAGTACATAAGGCATGTGGTCAAAAAAGAAATCAAAATAACATTACAATATAATACGTGGAAACAATAATAATTCAAAACACCCCCCACCCACCAGCTACACCTCAAGCCACCAAGGGGCCTGTACCAATAAACACAGAAATCAGAAGAGAGTAAGAAGAAGAAAGGGAAAGAAACATGGATTCATGGATACATTATGTGATGGATAATAAGCCAGTTAGAATCATTTAAATTTCAATCATTCATGCAACATGCTGTACAGGCAAAACTACCCAATAGAACAGTTTTAGTGTTTCTGATCTATGGAATATTATTTGTGCCAAAGTTAAACGCAATCCAAAGTGCATTTCATTTTGGCATGGGTTTATCATATTATAATTAAAAACATAAAAATCAGGAGTGGTCTCCCCTCGACTTTCTCGTATACTCAGATATGGGGATGGATATTTGAGGAGTAAACTGCAAGACAGTGACTATATTTTTATATTATGTACATTAAAGAAGCGTTAACAACAAATCAGATCAAATTAAAAATATATTGAGCAATTATTATAAAAGTAAAGTTGAATAAGTCGGACTCTTGCAGCTGTGTGAACAAAAGGTAAAATACCACTTCTGGTTAGTGGAAATAGCCCAAAAGTTGATAGAAATCTATGTTTTGTACCTAATACTTGTATGCAAAATTTGGTTGACCTAAGTGAAAGTGTACTCAAGTTATCGTGTTTACACACACACACAGACACAGCCACAGACACACAGACGTAATTCCAAAAATGGTATTTTTAGACTCAGGGAGGTCTAAAACCGTTGAGATTCATCAAAATCTCGACGCTGAACTTTTGGACGATTACAATACTTTCCCTATACAGGTACTTCATAGAAAGTAATGCAACACAAAAACATATTGCATTTTAATTTAGATTCAGAGATATCATGTCATAAAGCAAAGCATACATATCACATTTCGCTTACCTTAGAAGCTACTCCAAGTGTATTGCATTTTAATTCAAGACCACACATTAATCCTGCCAGAACTGAATTTAACCAAATTACCAATCTGCATCAACAGTTGGGGTTAGAGGCAATCCACTTCTAAACATTTCCCGTGTTCTGATGGCAAGCATAAATTGTGATTAACGAAAACAGTGAGCAATATTTTTTATGCCAAAAAAGTTGTCTAAACAATGTGTTATGCTTGACTTTTATCATATTGTTCCATTCTTTTTCTGATATTCCTGACCGATACACCAAGATGTTTAGCAATAGCCTGTACTATCATTCCCATCTGCAGGTATTTACTCATATTTAGGAAAATATTGCTATACTGTATTGATGCCCCAGTTGTTGATCTACAGCTCTTCAGGACATTAGCTCTAGAATGTATTCTAAGGATGTTACTGTGGCAGCTGGAAATTCTTCTCCTGTTGCTGCTTCTTCTTTTCAGCAACTGATTGACATGGCATTAAATAAAATTTTTATTTGTGGAAAAAACTGTTAATCCTAAATATAATATAAAATAATATAATAATCATTAAATAAATAATCACGCTGTAGAACCAGGCAGGAGGAAACTTGTTCATTTGTCTTTAATTTCTCTTCTCTTCATCATAGCAGTCTTTTATTGGTTGGTTCCCTGAGCAGAGATGCCACAGAATGGTTATTGAAAAAAGTTACAGTCCCATATTTATAGACATTTGAATTTACATAACAGTGCTGAATTAATACACAACATCTGACATTTTCTCTGATTGGTTCTTTAACTTACACACTTTTTATACGCCTAAATAAAAGTCTGATTCCACTACATTCTTTGTCCTTCTCAATATCTCTTAAGTTCAACTCTTACACTGGAATTCCATAAAAGGATATGTGACAACTATCCAGATTTACAGTTACAAATTTCTCTTATCATCACCTAGAACATTCAATCTCCTTGTTGTTCACACACCCTTCATCTAGATTCCTAATATGTTTACTTAACGTTTTATGCTGCTTCTAAGATAAATGCTATATTTAATATGGAAAGCATGCCAAATCACTTCATACACTCTAAATAAAATTTTTCCACACATTTACATCTCCAGCTTCCACCTGTTCAAAGAGACGATAAATACCCTGCTTTCCTAAATCCCCATTTTCCATCTTTAATGCTGAGTGAACACACTTGTTATTGGAATGCCTGTTACTCAACTGGGGATACACCTTACCCCTCCTTTTGATGCTGATTGGTTATTTGATTACATTCAGTTTTGACAGGATTAATGATCGGCCTTGAATCGAATTACAATACACTTTGAGCAGCTGCTAAGCGAAATACAATGTGTTTGCTTTGCTTTTAGTTGTGACACGTGATCTATGAACATGAATGAAAATTCAATATACTTTTGCTTTGTATTTTAATCTCCCATTAAAATTATGTGATGTAGTGAAAAGCAGTCAATCATTTGGCTGATATGCTTTCAGGTTTGGCATGATTAAACTTTGACAACATTAAATGCACCATGTGCATATGTATTGCATTGCACTGTAGTTAACAAGGTGGATTAAATTTAATTTTGGCACAAGCAATTTTCCATGCTGGTGTCTAGTACTTGAATTTATATTAATACTAGCTGTGTACACCTGTGTTGTAAAAAAGCCTGGTGTCCTAGAAACTATTGAAATCGTCAGAAAAAAAATAGAAATGCAGTCGGCGGGATTCGTTTTGCGGATGTACTCAACCCCTTGTCTATCAGCAGCTAAACGAGTTTCTCTCTCTTTAAAGGTTTCGTTTTGCCGATGTGCTCCCCTCACTTGTGTATTAGCAGGTAAGCAAGTTTGCATTTCATTGCTGGTTTCACTTTGGCGACAGAGTCGCTTTCTTTCAGTTTCATGTTGTAGCCTCGAAAGTCTTTCTTCTTCCAACTCGTGAACTTGAGGCTGCCTTGCTGGTTCTTTGAGCTTCATGCTGTAGCCTCACACTTCCGGGCCACCTCACACCTCCATGCATAGACGTGTATTATATTAATACCAGTAACGGTGTACTGCACAATAACATGCAGTGAATACACTTGATTTCAGCATTCCTAGTTTTCATGCTCTTTCTCTGTATGTTTAACATTCATTTGCTCAGAGGTTGATGCGCTTGCTGCTTCCTGAGCAGCTCTTCTTTTCTCCACCCAAGCGGCCCGCTGCTTCTCTTCTTTCGTCGGCATCTTTTCGCATTAAATCTGATTAAGTTAGTTTTTGTGTGAAGTACGTTTTCTTTAATTTTTCACTTAAGCTGGCACTTAAGTCTTCAATCTGCCTCAAGAATGATTAGCAAAGGTGGTAGGGAATGAGAACATATGCATGTGTTGCACGGCCTCCCTGCTGCGCGGTGCCGAGAGTTAATTCAACAATAAAATAAAATAAAAATGAAAAGAGTAATACAAATCATCACCCTGAAAGTGGATAGTAGACGTCACGTAGTATATGTGTACCAAATTTCAAGTCAATAGGTGAAACAGTTTGCGAGCTACAGGTGATTTAAAATTGTGGACAGACAAACGAACAGCCACGGTAGCGTATTATATAAGAAGATATTTACATAAACAGCATTTTTTATGCGTTAAATGCAGATCAACACACTTTACAAAAATAAATAAATAAATAAATATCAATTACCATTAATATATCCAATGCCATAACAGTTTCCAGCTCCCGTGATCCTGGACTGGATGAGAAAATGAAAAGATGTGCTAATGATACACATATTGCAATGAGAGAGGAGTTAAATACTGTATATAAAAATAATTTTGAATTTTGCTGAAACCTTAATCTAAAGCACTTTACCAGATTAATATATGTTACAACTGTTTACAAACATTTTTACAGTGAGAGCATAGGCAGTTAGATAAACTGAGGCAGAAACAGGAAGTGGGCTGGCAGTCTAGGGGGGTAAAGTCCAGGCCTTTGGCTACTACACCATACTTCCTAAATAAAGATCAACTGATTAAATTTCACTTGCAATATAAATAATACTAATGTGAAAAAATGATCATGAGTAACTGAATAAAATGTTTGCACAGTGCAGAAAGAGCTGAACAGAAAAATCAATCTCATAAAACACTATAGGTTTTAGCTGCATTAGTCACTATGGAAATTGTTTTAAGTTATTGAAAATGCCCAAGAGAACAAGCATTTACATTTACTTATTCGGCTGACAACTTTATCCAAGGCGACTTACAACATTTTATGATACAATTGGTTATAATTCTTTAGGGTTTACCAGTTGGAGCACAAGCAGGTCAAGTGACTTGCTCATTGTCACACAGTGTCAGTAGCGGGATTTGAACCCACAACCTCAAGCCTTAACCACTACACCACACTGCCTCCCAAGCCCAAATTAGAGCATGGCCACACATATACTATGTTAATAAATGACGGACGACAACGTACAATACAGTACAATACAATTTATTTTTGTCATAGCCCAAAATCACACAAGAAGTGTCGAAATGGGCTTTAACAGGCCCTGCCTCTTAACAGCCCCCCAGCCCTGACTCTGTAAGAAGACAAGGAAAAACTCCCAAAAAAACCTTGCAGGGAAAAATGGAAGAAACCTTAGGAAAGGGAGTTCAAAAAGAGACCCCTTCCAGGTAGGTTGGGTGTGTAGTGGGTGTCAAAAAGAAGGAGGTCAATATAATGCAGTACACAGAACAGAACAAATCCTCAATACAGTATAAAAATAAAAAAATTACAAGCATGGAGCAGAATTTAACAGTAGATGATATCACATAATTTGATTTGGATTTGTTCAGAGTCCTGGAGACCTCAGCCATCAAGCTGCCTCCCCCTATTGGTCATTCCACAGCTGAGACAGCGCTGGGCCAGCCAATCTGATGTAAGGACCCCACTACCTGACGATTACTGTGATCCTCCATCAGAGATGACTTTACCTTAAGCAGGCAAGTGCCACATTTGAGTACCGAGAAGAGAAACAGAATAGAGGAGGGTTAGTAACAAATTGTAACTATCATGTTACTTAAACCATACAAGTACACAATTTGATTCACAGTTTTTGTAGTCTATTTCCACATAATCTGACTTAGGATTCCTTTTGTAAATGGTAAGAATAGATAAAAGTATAAGAGTTCAATTCTGTCATTTTTGTACAGTTCTCTTTACAATCCGCCCCTCTTTATCAAGAGCAAAATTGTAATTCTTTGGATTGTCCAGAGCATCCTCAATTCTCTGTTCCAGATTGTCCAGCGTGTTGAAGTTCTTGCTTTCCTCCTGTAGCGTCAGTATCTCCAGCTCCTTTTCTTTAATATACACTTCCATTCTCTTTTCTAATGCAAGGGCTGTTTGTAGCCTTTTGAGTTCCTCTTGCTCTTGCTCCTGCTTAACTCGTCGTTCCCGTATTTTCCGGAGTCGCTCATTCTCAGCATCATTCCAAGCCTTCAGCATCCGATGTTCTTCTGCTTCGTGTCTAGCCTTTTCTTCAGCCAAATATCCAACTTCGTCTTCATATCTCTGGCGCAACATTTCCTCTTTGAATTCTGCCCCCAGGGCCCTGATGATGAGCTCATATTGAGTAAACCTCTCCTTCAGCACCACCATCTCCGCAGGATTCACAGGCGGGTGGACCTTGACTCTGTCGGCTTTCGATTTAGCCTTCAGATCGTTGCGCGACTTCCATCCCCTTACAGCAGGGGTGGGCATAGTCATTCCTGGAGGGCCGCAGTGGCTGCAGGTTTTTGTTCCAACCCAATTGCTTAATAAGAAGCACTTATTGCTCAAGTAACACTTCTGCTTCATTTTAATTGTCTCAATTGCTAAGATTTTGAATCCTTATTGCTTATTTTAGTCTTAAACAGCTGTATTTTGGTTTTTAATTGCTCCTTATTAACAATAAGATACAAATAACAAAAGAAACCAGCATTTCTCCATTTAGTTTGTTTCCATTCACACCTCTGTGTATTTATCATGCACTATTGGGTTTAATTAAATACTTGGAAGGAAAGTGAAGAGAAAAAAGTGAAGGACTGAGAATTAGTCATTGGTTTTAGACTTCAAATCATTTAAGTGATATCCTTAAAAAGGAAAAAAAAATCTAGGATATGAAAATGACCTGACATAGCAGATTTAAAGCACTAACAAGCCATGAAATTAAATTATTGGCAAGGATTGTTTTCTAATTAGGCAACCGGGTTGGAACAAAAACCTGCACCCACTGCGGCCCTCCAGGACTGACTTTGCCCACCCCTGCCTTACAGAAACCGCCTGGAAGCAAGTTGGAGAAAGAAGGCGAAAAACAGCGGCGCAGTCCGCACCGACACAACTCCAAAAATCCTGGTGCAAGTAATACGTAATACTTTCAAACCTATCAAGTGAGATTCAGGATTGCAGGGTTCAGAGATTATCTTGGTAATGCTGACAAAAATGCAAGAATCAGTAATGGACAGGGCCCACTCATGCATAATAATTGCACTTGCACAGAGAAAATCTGAAACTGCCAGTTATCCTAACATATCTTTGGGGATGACGGAGGAAAAGACATAAGGACACAGGGAGAACATGTCTTATTCACACAGACAGTAACCAGACATAGCATCTGAACCCAGGACGATAGATCTGTGAAATCAACATGCCATCCATATGTTTTAATATAATACAAAGTTATACCAAAATTGTCACTTCATGTAATAACAAAAAAAAATCATTAAATCAATGAAATTATTTAAAACAGTAAGATGTGCTTCTAAAAGGGTTTTGATAAATCACTAGTGGAACATGTGGACCTCCGGTCCTCAAATAAAAGGGAGTTGAAAGGGGTGAAGCCCATCGATATAATGACAAATTTGAATATGAATTTTGAACATGTGGGCACAATGTCCTTGGGGATTATCAATGGAGGCTCCCATGGATGCAAACAATAAGGAGCTGTTGAAACTGCGAATGTGTTGTAAGTAGTTTCTTCTTGCACTTTCTGTGTTTTAATGTCTGTAAGTATGTGTGGTGGTTTGTATAGTGAAAGCGGTACTTTTCTATTTTGGCAACACAGTGTTTTGTTTTCCCCTGAAAATTTAGTGATTCACGGTGAGCACGTAGTCGATCCAACTTTCCCAAGTAGTGTTCACTTCGAGCTAAATTGTTTGTATGAAAATGTGCTGTATAAATAAATGTTATTGATGTCTCCCTGTAAGGGTAGCACACCAAAGAAGCTCCAAAGATCATCCTGCATTTCTCAATTAGATTAGAAAAGCGTTGAAATGTATCTAATAGAAAAGTGGCCAATGTAATAAATAAACAACAATAAAATGACCATTCTATCGTGTAAGCACAAGAAATGACAGTTCCTTCTTATGGTGTTACTTCCTTCACCGCCCTTAATTAAGGATCATTTTACAAGCAGGGGAATTCCTGGCTGTTGATCACCCATCAGCACTTTCTTGTGGCTGAATTACCAGGTAAATAGGAAGGAAAAAAAACGCAGACAATAGGAGGCTCTGTTGGGTGCTAGGCAAGACAGAGCACAGAAATACATCTGTTTCTCTGGAAAAGAGCCCAACCAGAAGCATATGAAAAGAGTACTTTAAGGAGTGGCACAGATTAGACCTGTAAAGAACGATTAGATTAAAATAAATAAAAAGAACGGTAATAACCTGATGGTGTTACTGACTGACTTGTACGAAGAAGACAAACACAAAAAGAGGGATCTGGATTGCATCTACCTGACCATCCCAAAAAGGGCGCAGACATAAGCCAAAGCATCTCATCTGAGACTTGTGTAGCTGCCAGAAATGCACCTCCCCTTCATTGTCTGATAAAATAGGGCAGTGAATAGGGGAAATCCACCGATATCTGGCCTGGGATATGAGGAACCATTGTGTGACAATAGCCTCATTGTATACAAAGGGCAGTAGGACGGAGCTGGTGAGATGGAAAACACTTTCTGCAACCAGGAGAGGGCGTTGTAAGTCAGAAATTAGATAGCGTCTAGAGACAGCAGCAACGCTGGATATCAGGCTGTCCAGTTGCTAGACTGGACACTTGGTGTAGCTAGACCTAGTAAGCAAAGACATATTAATTGTGTTCAGAGACTACATTTTATTATTAAAATTTCATATAACATAATATAATGATACAGAAAAACAATGGTGAGGATTTTGCAATTGCTATGTTTTAAATATATCCGATATCAACAAACAGTGAGACAGAAGATTAGTAACTGCTTTCATCTTCTCCACTGCTCTACTTTACAAAGTGACAAACTGCTGACCCTAGACTCCCTTTGAGCAATCTGATTACATGACAAATAGGATAATACCATCACTTCAAAAACAGGTCATGATGTGGCCAAGTTGATACAGATTTGGACTGTAAACTTCAAGGTTGTCAATCTAGCCCATCATAAATGCACTGTGTGACCTTGAAAGAATTACACATTGTGGAATTCTCTCTAGTATGGTTAACTTTACTACCAAGTAGACCCTACAATCAGGTTTTCATTGTTGTTTTAACGTTTTCATTGTGCATTTGAGTTTTGTGTCACATCTTGTCTCTTTGTCTGGTTATTTTGACCTCATGGTACTTACCCCTTGCCTGCCATGACCACATCTTTGCCTATGTATATCATTTCCTGGACTATTGCTGGCACTCATAATGACCCTTAGACTCTTGCATGTCCAGTAACCCAGTGTTTCCCAACCTCGGTCCTGGGGGCACACTGTGGCTGCGGGTTTTTGTTCCAATCAGCTTCTCCTAGAAATTTGTTTCTGTTCATCTGGACAAAGTTTTTAAGTGGGAGAAATATTTCGAGACTTATCCAAGTCTCTTCCTCAGTCTCAATTGACTGCAGGTTTCCCCAACCTTATAAACAGTTCCTTTGCTTAATCACAGAGACTAGCACCATTGACAAAGGGCCAGTTGATCAGTGATATGCAAATTGTCCACTGATTAGTAGACGTGTGAACCATTCATAGAGGGTTGAGGAATGGCTGCAATCACAGCATTGTAAGATGGCGACAGATGTACCCTTAGGCCCCCTCCTCTGTTCAGAGATGGTCGTTCCTTTTTCATGTAAATGGCCTCCTTGATTCCTCTCTCAAACCAGCGCTCCTCCCTGTCCAGGATGTGCACCTCTTCATCTTTAAAGGAGTGACCACTATCCTGTAGATGTAAATAGACTGCGGAGTCCTGGCCTGACGAGGACGCTCTTCTGTGTTGTGACATGCGCTTAGCCAGTGGCTGCTTGGTTTCCCCGATGTACAATTCACGGCACTCCTCCTGGCACTTAACTGCGTAAACTATGTTGCTCTGCTTGTGCCGTGGGACCCGATCCTTGGGAGGGACCAATCTTTGGCGTAGCGTGTTTTGGGGTTTGAAAGCCACTGAGACCCAGTGTTTCGAGAAAATGCGCCTCAGCTGTTCCGATACTCCTGACACATACGGAATCACTAAGGGTTTTCGCTTAGGCAGTGGATGTCCTTCCTCTGTCATGAATCGCTTGGAGCGTTCTTTAGGTGTCTTCCCTGCTTTGACAAAGGACCAGCTGGGATATCCACATTTACTCAGGGCCTTTTTAACGTGGTATTCTTCTGCTTCCCTGGCCTCTGAGTCTGTGGGAATGGTGTTAGCTCTGTGTTGTAGAGTCCTAATGACACCTAGTTTGTGCTCTAGTGGATGGTGAGAGTCAAACCTTAGATACTGGTCCGTATGTGTGGGTTTACGATACACATCCACTTTCAAATGTCCCCCGTTGACGATGGAAATTTCACAGTCTAAGAAGGCTAGCTTGTTATTTTCCATATCCTCTCTGGTGAACTTGATGTGTTTGTCCACCCCGTTGTTGTGGTCTGTGAACTGTGGTACCTCCTGAGATCTGATTTTCACCCAGGTGTCATCCACATATCTGAACCAATGGCTTGGTGGTGTTCCAGGATAGGATGATAGAGCCCTCTTTTCCACTTCTTCCATATATAGATTGGCTACTATAGGTGAAACCGGGGAACCCATAGTACACCCGTGCTTCTGCCTGTAGTACTGGCTTTTGTATATGAAATATGTGGATTGGGGAAACCTGCAGTCAATTGAGACTGAGGAAGAGACTTGGATAAGTCTCGAAATATTTCTCCCACTTAAAAACTTTGTCCAGATGAACAGAATCAAATTTCTAGGATTTCCTTACCTGGATTATTGAGCATGCATCGAGACAATCAGCTTCTGTTTTTAATTGGACTCCTGGGCTAATTAAGTGATGTGTTACTTCCCAGGTAATGTGTTTTGGGAACAAAATAGAAATTAGAAAACTAAGTTTGATAAATATATATATATATATATATATATATATATATATATATATATATATATATATATATATATATATATATTAAAATGTACCAAGCAGTTATATGGGAATAATGTATTTTTTTTCACTTTAACAATATTTTCATCTTGATTTTCATTCTACTTTTCAAGGTGTTCTATTTGTTTAATTAATCCATTATTTACCAATTAGTGGGGCTGATGCTAAAGTAGTTGCACCCTTTGATTATTCAGTGTTGTTTGCCAGCGTGTCTGCTCTGCTCATTTTTGATTGTCATTAATAAGGTACAATGAAGGGGAAAAACTGCATGGAGAAAGGGCAAAATAGAATGAAATCAACAAAAGAGAGTTAAACATTTAAATCAATAGCAAAAGCAGAAATATTTCTAAATGTCTTATAAATGTAAAAATCATGCTGCTGTGCTTTTCTGAATGTAGAATAACAGAAAAATAATACCAGCTAATTAAATGAGATCAGTGTTATCAGGTGATGTCACTGATTAGGAATCTGGTTGGAACGAAAACCTGCAGTCAAAGGGGGGCCACAGGACCGAGTTTGGGAAACACAGCAGTAACCTAACAGTGTAGCTGTGTCCTTTCTAGGTTCCCAGAGTCAATTAGCTGTTGAGTTGGCAAGGTAGGATCCAGAATGAGTCAAACACGTAACAAAAGAAAATTCTCAATCCAATAAAGTTTGTTTTAAAAAAGTTTAGTGAAAATTTAATAAAGGAAAAAAATCACCAAAGTTCAGGAAAACATAATTACATAGGCAGAATAAAAAGCAAAAAGGGAATAAAGGTCGATAGATAGATAGATAGATAGATAGATAGATAGATAGATAGATAGATAGATAGATAGATAGATAGATAGATAGATAGATAGATAGATAGATAGATAGATAGATAGATAGATAGATAGATAGATAGATAGATAGATAGAACTGTATTTGTCCCCTGGGGAAAATTTGGCTTTTTACGGAAGCTCTTTAAATAAATAAATACTTAAACAGATAGTCATCCCTCACCTATCGTGGGGGTTATGTTCCAGAGCTTAACTGTGTGCTCTGATTGGGTAGCTTCTCAGCCATCCGCCAATAGCGTCCCTTGTATGAAATCAACTGGGCAGACCAACTGAGGAAGCATGTACCAGAAGTAAAAATACCAATTGTCCACAGAAACCCGCGTTATATATTTAGATATGCTTACATATAAAATCTGCGATAGAGTGAAGCCGCGAAAGTCGAAGCGCGATATAGCAAGGGATTACTGTAGATAGAAAAATAAATAAATACACATACTATGGTCTGAACACACACCTGATTGAAAAAGGAAGAAAATTTAAAGAATAATTTCTGACTTGGCTGTCACTTTAATGACCTCTTAGGCACAGCCATCAGCTGTGTGTCTGTTTGCAGAGAGAGTGTCGACCTTGTCAAGAGGTTTTCTTACCTCGGCAGTGACATTCATGTCTCTGGTGACTCTTCCTATGAAGTCAGTAGATGGATTGGGAGATCATGGGGGGGTCATGAGGTCACTGGAAAGGGGTGTGTGGCACTCCAGATATCTTTACAAAAGGACAAAGGTCCAAGTCTTCAGAGTCCTGGTGCTTCCCGTATTGTTATATGGTTGCGAGACATGGACGCTATCCAGTGACCTGAGACAAAGACTCCTTTGGTACTGTGTCTCTTCGGAGAATCCTTAAGTAACACTGGTTTGACTTTGTGATGAATGAGCGGTTGCTCATAGAGCCCTAAATGAGGCAAATTACCTGCATTGTGAGGGAGTGTCAGTTACGGCACTACAGCTGTGTGGCGTGATTCCTTGAGGGTGATCTGGCTTGCAGGATCCTCATTGTTGAGGACCCGAGTGGCTGGACCAGGCCAAGTCAATGCCCATGTAACACTTTGAGAGTAATTTCCAGAGGGTGGGACTGGACCCAAGCTGTTTCGTTGTGTGGTGGGTGCGGCAACGAGCTGTACCAGTACATGCTCCCCAACCTGACCTGACCTGTCATAGTCTCAGAAAGGTATTATGCAGCCTTATTTCTGTTGGTATAAAGATGCCTCCATAGCATTTCTCGACACACTTCTGCTGAATAATTTGTTGGCTAAAAGTCCTCAGTGTTGGTGTTTCAGAGAGAGGATGTGCAGCATTGTTTACCATGGCACTCAGTTTTCTTTTAATTCTTTCCTTTACTACAACCTCCAGTAGGTCTAGAACAGACCTGGGCAATGTGCGGCCTGTGGTCTGGTTCTGTCTGGCTCGTGGAAGGTGTGGATGGCAAGTACTTGCCTGGGTGTGTCAGTCTGCATCACAACTGGAGGTGACCGTACAGATGCAGATCAAAATTGATTGAGACTGCATCAGAGAAACGGGTGATGAAGAGGCTGTTCATGTTATATTGAATAAAGGAAGACAACACTTGTTATTAATTTACGTCCCGTCTGCATTTTGTGCCATGACACAACAAAAAAAAATGCGGAAAAAATTAAAGTTGATGCAGAAAACAAATCATTCAACAAATCTTGGACTCATAGACTCCTAAGTACTTTTCACGGAGGTTAGTGGTAAAGCAATCTGTTTGGCATAAACAGAGCACATCACTGCATTTAAAGACTACAACTTGAGCCGTCATTTCGAGACCAATTATGCAGAAAAATACCTACATTTATCTAAAGAGGACAATGTGTGGACTGCAGAGGAATTGTTAGCTAAACAGCAAAAATAGCAAAGTCTTTTTACAAAGCTTCATATAGCAAAGGAAGGAACAGTAAAAACCAGCTATACAGTATATTAGGCCACAAAATTGCCAAAAGAAATAAACCGTTTTCCAACCCGCTGAATCCGAACACAGGGTCATGGGGGTCTGCTGGAGCCAATCCCAGCCAACACAGGGCACAAGGCAGGAACCAATCCCGGGCAAGGTGCCAACCCACCGCAGGACACACAAAAACACACCCACACACCAAGCACACACTAGGGCCAATTTAGAATCGCCAATCCACCTAACCTGCATGTCTTTGGACTGTGGGAGGAAACCAGAGCGCCCGGTGGAAACCCACGCAGACACGGGGAGAACACGCAAACTCCACGCAGGGAGGACCCGGGAAGTGAACCCAGGTCTCCAAACTGCGAGGCAGCAGCGCTACCCACTGCGCCAACGTGCCGCCCTAAACCGTTTTCTGATGGAGAATTTGTTAAAGAGTGCTTATTGGAGTTGGTGGCAATCCTTTGCCTAGAGAAGAACGATGCATTTGTACATTGACTGTTCCTCTCATGGCGAACAGTTACAAGATGGATTGAGGAAACTGCAGAGAATTTGGTACCACAGCTGAAACACGAAGTGGAAAATGTCGACTTCTCCTTAGCCTTGGATGAGGGCTGTGATGTTCATGACACAATGCAGCTGCTGATTTTTGTGAAAGGAATAACGAAAGACTTTAATAATAATAATAATAATAATACATTTTATTTATATAGCGCCTTTTCCATGCTCAAGGCACTTACAGAATATAATAAAGAATGGCAGCGTATACAGTATATAGCATTGTACAAACCAGATAAATAAATAAAGAAGATTAAGACAGTGAATTCTGAAAAAAAAAGAAACAGACAACATAACTGATGGTCTCGCACACACACACAGGTTACATGAGCATCTTGACAGAGAAGTAAACTGAGAGAAGTGTAATAAAGTCAAATAGAGCTAAAAACCTTCCTGAACAGATGAGTTTTGAGTTGTTATTTAAAAGAATTCATGGAGTCAGCTGACCTGATTAATTTCGGTAGGTCATTCCAGAGTCTGGGCGCTATACAGCTGAAGGCCCTGTCACCCATGGAGTGTAGATTAGTGAGGGGCACAACAAGATTACCAGAATCAGAGGACCTTAGTGGGCGGGCAGGCACATAGTGATGGAGAATGTCACTGATGTAGTTTGGTGCGAGGTTATTTAAGGCTTTGTAAGTTATTAGTAGGATTTTATATTTGATTCTGTAAGACACAGGGAGCCAGTGAAGACGGAGCAGGTTGGGTGTGATGTGCTCGCTGCTGCTGGTTTGAGTAAGGACTCTTGCAGCTGAGTTTTGAATAAGCTGGAGCTGTGATATAAGATAAGAAGGGGCACCTGCCAGTAGGGAATTACAATAATCGATGCGGGATGTGATAAAAGCATGGACAAGTTTCTCAGCGTTAGAAAAGGAGAGGAAGGAGCGAACACGGGATATGTTACGGAGGTGAAAGTAAGAACGTTTCTTAATGTGATTTATGTGGGTGGAATAAGAGAGGGAGGAATCAAAAATGACACCAAGATTTTTTACAGTAGAGGCAGGTCTGATGAGATCACCACCAAGATAGACTGGGAAGAAGCTCATTTTATCAAGTTGCATTTTAGTCCCAATTTGCAGGAGTTCAGTTTTATTGCAATTTAACTTTAAAGAGTTCTGCTCCCTCCAGGTTTTAATTTCACTAAGGCAGGTTGTGAGCTGAGAAAGCTCTGATGAAGTTCCACTTTTAACATTGAAATAGAGTTGAGTTTCATCTGCATAAAAATGATAACCCAGTCCATAGCTACGGATAATATGGCCAAGGGGAAGCATGTAAATACAGAAGAGCAGAGGACCGAGGACAGAGCCTTGAGGGACTCCTTGTGTGACTGGCGCTGAGCTGGATGTGCTCTTGCCAAGACTAACAAACTCTTGCCTATCAGTCAGACAGGACTTGAACCACTGGAGGGCAGTGCCAGAGATACTCAGCATGTTCTCCATTCTGGACAGTAGGATGTCATGTCTGACAGTCAAATGCTGCACTGAGGTCTAACAGAATTAATATGCTGGTTTGTCCAGAGTCTGCTGCCATAAGCAAATCATTGGTTACCCGTAGCAGAGCAGTTTCACAGCTGTGCCGCGCCCTGAAACCAGACTGAAAGGGTTCCATCAAATTATTAGAGGTTAGGTAATTGGTGAGTTGGGAAGCTACAACTCGCTCAAGAACTTTTGACAGGAAAGGTAAGTGGGAAATAGGCCGGAAATAGGCCGGGATGTGACTGCACTTCTGAATGAACTGAATACAAATTTGCAAGTAAAAGGTCTTTTTGCACATGATATGCAGTGCCAAGTCAAGGTCTTCATGATGAAGTTGCCGCTTCTCTCTCAACAAGTAGAGAGGAACACATTGACACACCTTCCCACACTGAGTGGGAGAAATCTATCTGCTGATCAGCTTAATGGATGTACAGCCAGGTGATTTGAAGATGTCAATGTAGTAGAAATTGAAATGTTCACCATTTCCTCTCCTTTTACATGTGACGTGAACAGTGCCCCCAGTAAGGTACAACTTGAACTTATAGACTGGCAGTCTGATGCATTGCTGGCAGAACACTTCAATTCAACGTCATTGCTAACATTCTAAAATTCTCTCAAAAATGAGAATTTCCCATACTTGAGAAGACTAACAGAGAATGCATGTCCTCTTTGGATCAACATACACATGTAAACAGACATTCTCTGTAAAGAAATTCAACAAATCCAGGTACAGATCTGCTCTCAGTGATGTCTGCTGTACTGCAAATAGCAACATCAGGAACTACACCTGACTTCAGTGCACTAGTTGTAGCTCATCAGTGACTTAATTCTTCCAATTAAATTGTCAAAGGTACGTAGACAATAAAATACTTTATCAGTGATTAATGCAGTGAAATGTATTTTCTACACAGACTGGAATTGTAGATTGTGTTAAAAAGCATGCTACAGTGTGTGTATGTTCCATGGTTCAATAAATCAAACAAAATCTCTGAATATGTGATATATATTAATGTTATTAAGGTGAAAAAGGGAAACATAACATGGTTACAGTAATGTAACAGTTGACAGAATGTGTTCGGCCCTAGTTTTCTCATGAGGCCCCCCTCATAAAAAAACAGTTGCACACCACCGGTGTAGAGTGTGTCCCATAATTGAGCTTGTCCTTTTAATAAGCTCTTGAAGTGATGTTACCAGCCCAGCACACCACAGTGTAGAATATTGCACTGGCCATCACAGAGTTGTAGAACATGTGAAGGATGCCACGTCCCACATTAAATTTTTTTTTAGTCACATTTACATAAAGAAACATTAAATTTGCTTTCTCATTTGCATCCAATAACAGAAAGAAAGAAATAAAACAAACAAATAGGGACAAGACAGGTTAAAAACTAACACAGAACGTTTAAAAGCAGTTTACATCAATTTACATCAAAACTCATTTGATTGGCGCGGGTGTGATACGCCGCCACCTCCTGACTGACTCTCGCTTTAGCACATGTATGTCCGAAGCCATGCACCCCAATCAACCCCGGAGTAAACCACACTTGCACACACATACACCGATCGGAGCCCACACTTTTTCTGGAATATGATTAATTATTTAAAACCTGCCCAATGCCATGGACCACTTGTCACAGAAACCCCTTATTCATGACACTTATCTGAGAATGTAATGTTATTATAAAACCTTTAACTGAGGGCAATGAGACAAGAAATAAAATACCAATGATATCACGATTGAAACAATAGACAACTCATCAATCAGCCATTACTGTTGTATGTGTCTAAATATACACCTAACAGCTTTATACTGGATTTGCTAATTAGATTTAAATCAATGTTAGCAACGTGACAAGATGAGCAGTCCATAAGCGGATGTCAGGAGGACCAAAGATTCAATTTGCATGCGTTGCTTTGAAAGGATTAGTAGCTCTGTCACCTTATCAGACAGGATAGGGCACAGAGAAACCAAGAGACGAGCTGCTGTATTCTCCCATTGACTTCTCTGCAATTTCACCATTCATCAGCAGCATTAATCTGGAAGCACTGTGTGGTCTTGCTTGACCATGTGAATTGCCCTTTGCTGATTGGGAATAATAAATATAGCACACAATAACATGAAAATAAGTTGTAAAAATAACTAAACACGAAGAAGATGAACTGAAAAAACACAAGTCAAGCTGATAGGCAATCTATGAAACGGATCCAAACCTTGGCAGGTTTTTCAGTATCTTCAAGTCTCCTGAAGACTACTTGAAGTCAAGGGAAGGTAAAAGCAGCAGAACAGTGGTTTACTAGATGGCTGAAGGCAGAGCTGATGAGGAGGGGGAAAATATTTGGGAAGGAGAAGGTGATGGTGAAGAGGGAGCCTTTCTGCATTTTACCCGCTACAGCGAAATAAGGGCCTCCCTGCCCTGGGAGCAACGCACTGCAAAAGAACGGTTCCTCTACCACTTGGATCGCCTTTTTCTTTTTTTCCTGGCACTTTTCTTACTTGTGGTTACCTTAGAAATTGTTTACAAGGTCTGGTACCTCATAAGGTGGCAAGAGGTATACTTTTCCCTAATGACCACTTTCCATTATCTTTTCATTGAGGAAGAGGATGAGGATTTGATGGAATTCTGAGAACAACAGCTGGCAACTCAACGATAAACACAGGGAGACACAGCCATTAGAATGAGCTCTTGTTCTCTGTCTTGAGAGTAAATATTCTCATTTGCACATCTCAGGAATACCACAGATGCTGTCATTACTACTGGCAAAATACTGCATCCAAGAACATTGATTATGTTGGAATAAAGCTATATTTGTAGACTGGAGGAAAGCCCCTACTATCATTATTTTGCTGCAGATTAGGAGTAATCCAGCCTTATGGAAAAAAGCTCATTATTAATAGAAACACAAATACACACAGCTTTACAAAGGTGAGAAATATTGGAGATCATGTGTCCATGATTTATAACATCTTGTATATAAGTCGTGCAATTTTCTATTTCCAACGTTTTCTTCATTTTATGTATGGCACAGTAGTTAGTGCTGCTGCCTTAGAGCTCCAGAGTCCCAATTTGAGATCTTGGGCCTGGGCACAACCTATGAGGACTTTGCAATTTCATCTCATGTTTGCATGGGTTTTCTCCCACACTGTAAAGATGTGCATGTTTTGCTGACTGGTAACTGTAAATCGATCTTGTGTGAGTGAATGTGCTCTGGACTGGTGGTCAATGCAGCACTTTTTCTAAAATGATATACAAATTGGTAAGGACTGGATAAATGGATTAAAAAACATGTGTGTGTATGTGTATATATATATATATATATAGCATTCCAGGCTGGCCAGGACGTCCCTCAACTGAAAGAGGCAGACTTTGCAGGGCACTACATCCCCCAGAACACTAGATGGCAGCTCCCCTGGATAGAAATGGCTCCTCAGATTCCCACAGGGCAGCATGGGACATGGAGTTCATATCCTCAGCCCTGTTGGGTGCCATGGGTGCCGCCAGGGGGAGCTCACCAAGAACCAGGGGGATATTACAAGGACGTCAACCCGGAAGTGCTTCGGGGTCACAAGGACAGAAACCCGCAGTACTTCTGGAACAATTAATAAAAGAAGATTGGTTGGTGACCCGGAGAAGAAATACTTCCGGGTCAGAGACTTTAAAAGGACTCTGGGAAACCCCAGCAGATGGAGCCGGAGTTGGGTGGGAGTGAGACGGAGCTGCTGGGAGTTGGAAGATTGGATTGTTGTTGTTATTGATTATTGTAATTATTTATTGAAGAATTGTGGAAGGTGTCGTGCTTTGTGCGCTTTATAGAAGAAATGATTAAAGATTATTCTTCTGTGTTTTACACGTGTCTGATAGGTTCAACGGGGCAACAGCGACCCCTAGCAATCATAATATATATATTATGAGATTAGTATCCTTCCACATTGGCTATCCCACTGGGATGAAATCTGGCTCATTCATAAGCCTACCACAAAACTAGCATAGAAGTGGCAGATAGTGCCAACCACACAATGTGAAAAACAAGGTAAATACATAAAATGAGCTGTGAACAATACATATTTCAGTTCTTGACTTCTTCACAGGCCTAATTATTTCAACTCCAGCATCTTGACTTCCAGTAACTTAATTTTTAAAAGGATTGGCATTGGCTAGTGATGGTGAGAACTTTAGTTTCTACTAGCCTGAAGCTGTGAGAAATGTGGGACATCAGATAAACAGAAAGTGAAACCTAAACCTGAATGCTCCATCATGTGCTCCTCCTCACTTACCAAGATGCTTCCAACCAGCCTGTAGAGTCACTGCTTTTCTCAGACAGCCCTTATGCTACTTTGTTCAGAACTGTTATAATATGTGTGTTTTATTTTTACCCATTTTGTGTGCAATCCAATAAATGTTGAAATGCTTTGCTTAAAACTAACTGATCTGATTTCTTTAACAAATAACATTAAATACGATTTAATGAGAACGGGCCACAAAGTCCAACATACAATCTAAAAATGACAAAAGCTTGATAATATGTGCTTTATGTTCCTGTCAGATTTCAAACTATTCTAACTCAAGAGTAAAGCCAAAAGTTTGACTAAAAGTAAAGAGTTCTCCGGAATCCTTGTTAAGATACTTCACCTACCAATTCAGTATAATGGAATCTTTGAATAAAGAGGTGAAGTAGCAGCCCCAACAAACAATGCAACACTGTATTGAATATTAGAATAATTAGGACAACGAGCAGGCCATTGAGCCCAACAAAGCTCTCCATTCCTATCCATTTAAACCTTCCAAAATAACGTCAAGTTGAGTTTTGAAAGTCCTACTGTCTACCACACTACTTGGTAACTTTTTACATGTGTCTATGGCTTTCTGTGCTTATCCACTGTACTGATTGCTTTCATAATTTTTATCTTTTGAATGAAAATATTAGTTTAATCTTTCCTCATAACTCATCCTCCGTAGACTCTTCTCTGGACCTTTTCCAGTGCTGCTATGTCCTTTTTGTAGTCTGGAGACCCAAACTGCACACAGTACTCCAGATGAGGTCACACCAGTGTGTTATAAAGCTTGAGCAGAACCTCCTTGGACTTGTGCCCTACACATCAGGGCGATATATAACCTAATATTCTGTTAGCCTCCTTAATGGCTTCAGAATATTGTCTACAACTCCTGAATTATTCTTGTTATGTGTATTTCCTGTTTTCAGATAACTCCTATTGTGTGTTCAAATCTAACATTTTTACTGCACTGTAAATGCTTCCAATGATTAATTTCCTGCATCTTCCATTACAGGATCACACTGAGTTGAAATCTGTCTCCCAAAATTTGGTGCAATCAGTGGTTAACCCTGGATGGGATACCCAATCAAATTTCAAACTAACAGATATGGGGAAAATGTATAATTACTGACAAGGCTTATTTATTTAAAGCTGGTTAAATTGTGCATATTCTTATATTAACTTCCACATCTCTTACACTAGGGTGGCACGGTGCTGCAGTGATAATACTGCTGCCTTGCAAATAGGAGGACAGGGTTTATGCTTCTGGGTCCTCCCTGTGTAGAGTTTACATGTTCACCTTGTGTCTGCGTGAGTTTCCTCCATGTGATTTGATTTCCTCCCACAGTCAAAAGACATGTAGGTTAGGTGGATTAGAGATGATGAATTGGCCCTGACATATGTGAGTGTGTGTTCACCCTGCGATGGGCTGGTGCCCTGTCCAAGGATTCTTCCTGCTTTGTGCCTTATGCTTACTGATCAAGTTTGGAAGATGGATGGATTTCTTGCATCATATCCCTAAACATCCATCCATCCATCCATCCATTCATTATCCAACCCTCTATATCCTAACTACAGGGTCACGGGGTCTCCCTAAGCAAGCAAACAAAAAAATCTAAATCATTGTATAGTATTCTCTCTTAGTGTAAGTGGTGTGGAGATTTGTCCAATAGTCAATGGGTAGCAGGGAATGGTAAGACACTAATTTGGTAGGTACGTGTACTAAACAAGTGTCTACAAAATGAAGAACACACCCTAGCAAAAGAAGAGGTTCTTTGAAAGACTACCATGTGATGATACAGCCAGTCAATAAAAAAGGTGCCTAATAACATATAATGAGAGGTCACCAGAGAAACAGAGAGAGATTAGGGGATTAAAATGTCTGACAGATGGCATGTATATCCGTAGTACTAAGGTGTTGTACCGTGTTAGCCATTATGAATGTAGAGAAAAGCCAAGCAAAATGACACCTTTTATTGGCTAACTAAAAAGATTACAATATGCAAGCTTTCAAGGTAACTCAGGCCCCTTCTTCAAGCGAGATGTAATCTTGATTAATAATTAATGCATATAATCTTTTTAGTTAGCCAATAAAAGGTGTCATTTTGCTTGGCTTTTCTTGACAGATGGCAAAAATAGCTCTTGACCAACAGGTGGCAGCACATTATCTTTGACTATCAAAGCTGAGAAATCACATGTACTACTAAGTGCAAGGAGGATAACAGGATTCCATTCATTTTCCTCTCTCTTGATTGATATAAATAACAAAGTGTAAATGGGAGGACTGAAGCTTTGTTGTCTATTTAAGAGAAGCTGAGAAGCAGACAAGGATATGTTTGAGAGTCCCATTTCTTTAAGGAATGTATTTAATTCATGGTTAGATGAACGCCATGAGCTCAAAGGAATATTCCACCCAAAACTGTTATTTTTTTTTATGTTACTTACATCATGTACTTTGTAGTGATGACCGAGAATGTTTTCATACTGAATTGAGATAATAAAGTTTATGCTAAACTATAAGACAATGATGACCACTGCTGTATTACAGCAAATGGTGAGAAAAAGTCTATGAAAAAAGAAAAAAAAATCGTGTTGTGTACTCCATATGTCTATTATCCACTCTTATGCTCAAAACATGTAGAACTCGTGTAATTTCTGCTAAAATGTTGTTAAATGCATACTTCTGGAAAAATCTGTGCTGATTCTTCCTGAAGTATGTATTCTAATGGCTCCCTGAACATTTGACCCATGATATGCACTTTATGGAGAAAGAAAAACCTTTGATGTGTGATCTCCTGCTGTTAAGGTCCATGTAACTAAACTGGAATTCTTTCATTTGTTCTTTCACCTTAAGTTATGTTATATTATGAAAATAAATTATATCCCCATGTGGAAGGGGTGTGGTGTCTTGTTTGATATTTTGGAATATCACGCCTGGACAAACTGGTGAGGAAGGCAGGCTCTATTGTTGGCATGGAGCTAGACAGTTTGACATCTGTGGCAGAGCGACGGGCGCTCAGCAGGCTCCTATCAATTATGGAAAATCCACTGCATCCACTAAACAGTATCATCTCTAGACAGAAGAGCAGCTTCAGTGACAGACTGCTGTCACCGTCCTGCTCCACTGACAGAATGAGAAGATCGCTCCTCCCCCAAACTATGCGACTCTTCAATGTCACCCGGGTTTGTAAACGTTAACATTATATAAAGTTATTGTCTGTTTTTACCTGCATTATTATCAATCTTTAATTTAATATTGTTTTATGTATCAGTAAGGTGCTGCCCGAGTATGTGAGTTTCCCCTTGGGATTAATAAAGTATCTATCTATCTATCTATCTATCTATCTATCTATCTATCTATCTATCTATCTATCTATCTATCTATCTATCTATCCATCCATCCATTTTCCAACCCGCTGAATCCGAACACAGGGTCACGGGGGTCTGCTGGAGCCAATCCCAGCCAACACAGGGCACAAGGCAGGGAACCAATCCCGGGCAGGGTGCCAACCCACCGCAGTCTGTCTATCTATCTATCTATCTATCTATCTATCTATCTATCTATCTATCTATCTATCTATCTATCTATCTATCTATCTATCTATCTATCTAATTCATGGACAAATATTTTTTGCCAAGTTTATTAGTACTGTAACACTCACTTACTCTATTTCTCTTCTCAGTACTCACATGTGCCATTCTGCCAAGTTGTTTGTCTACCTATAGAAAAGTCATCTATGATAAAGGAGCACCAAACTCATCTGGTAGAAGGGTCCTTTCATCTGATTGGCTGGCCCAGTATTGACTCAGCAGTGGAATGGCCAGTAGGGGGGAAGCAGCATGTTGGCTGTCTGTCTTGATGTGATTTCTATACTCAACTAAATATAAATTATGTACGTTTTATTATGTCTCTTCCTCCACTCCTCCTAGGCCAGCATTGTCCTCTTTCACCCAATTCCAACTCCCCAGGCAAAGTGGATGGCTCCCTTTTAAACATCCAGAGCCCAAACCATTGTCTTCGGAAAGCACTTCAGAGTAAGGTGAACTACCCTGGATGCTGCCATCCAGTGTAAGAGGAGACAACCTGCACATTGGAGGCACATTGCTAGCACATGTCCAGCATTTTTTCTGACCTTTCAAACAGGACAGGAACTGCTAGTCATCCATGTTGGAATACTTTTTTTATCTAAGTCGTCATCCATAATGCTGGCCTCTTCACTGGGTGACTGATTCCCATCCATTGCTCCTGGGAAGCAGCAGTGCTTCTCCATGCCCATCTCCTGGCCCAGTGGGGGGATGTCACACCTTTCTTCCTGAAGATCCATTATATGGATCTCTCGGTCAGGCAAGGGAATGGGGTCAATCCTGGCCTGGACACCAGTCCATCTACCACAAGAGACATGTGACATAGTCCACATTCATGCTGAGAAGATTGCTGTGGGGAAGTTATGGTATGATTGTGTTAAATGCAGAACTGATATCCATAAATAAGTTCCTGGCATAAGTAGCTGAGATGTCTAAATACTGCAAGATGTAGTGGACAGTCATGTTTAATACATCCTCAGCTGACCTGTTTGCACAGTAACCGAACAGTAGTGGGCGAAGCAGAGACTGTAACAGACTTGAGATGCTGAAGAATCAGAATCAGACATTGATTTACTTAATTATTACAGAGATCTGTGCTGGCAATCGTAAGGTTTCCGGTTCAAATCTGGAAGTGAGTCTACTCTGTTGGGCCTTTGAGCAAGGCTATTAACCTGCAGTTGCTTCATCCTGGGTATAACATTAACCTGCATCCAGCCCTGCAAATAAGTCCTCCATCTTGCAAGGGAATATTTGGGGGCTGGTTGCAGGATTGGCACTCCAGCCACAGCAAAAAAAAAAACTCTTTAACTGTTGCAGTGTGGTGCTGAAGTGTCACCCACTGCATGTCTGCACTCGAGTCCCAATCTGAGTTGTTTGTCGTGTGGTGGGTGCAGCACCGTGCTGTAATCAGCACATGCTCCCAACCTCCTCCTCCTCTGTGTTACAAACCTGTAATCATTTACTGTAGAATGAAAACCTTTTGCTTCTTAGGCACATGGATTATTGAGAATTATTTGAAACAGGCAGGGACAGAGAAACATCTCTGAAAATACAGGAGCTAACTGGCCAAAACAATGCTTTAGTATTCATGTGTAAATCGATCCTAAACGTTTCTCAAATTTTAGTTTTGTCATTTCAAACATGCACAAACATAAACTCGGCCTTCGCCGTGATAGGATACACGATCGATTCAAAACCGTTTTCCAATTCTCGCGTGATAATCCAAATACAACACGCATGTTCGTAGGGCACGTGTCTTTTATTTTTTCATTTTCTTCTATATTTAAATAAATCTGATTGTCTTATTAAGTATGACTCTAAACTTACTGCACGATCTATTCGCATAGTAAAATAAAAATAATAAGTAATATTTTCTCATTGACCTTTGACCCGACCGAATCTGTTACGTTGCCGGATGTTCTGTCTCTCCCCCCCTTTCTGCCTGATAGTCGAGCGGATCCGACGTTTCGTGTCTTGTACAGACTTAAAGTAGGTTAAACTTTTAGAAGTGACGTTCTTCTTTTTTTTATAAATTAATATTCTTTTATTTAAAATGATGTTTGTTGATGCATATACTGTATGTAACACATATTTTCGTTGTTTTATCATTTTATGTGCAAATAAAGCGAATGTCGGCCTAGTATAAGTGGGCACGTGGTGAGCCTTTTGAAATACCTACTTATTACATAACGTTTTTACTTTTGTTTTTTCCTTTTTAAAATAAATTGGAGTTGTTAATTAATGAAAATTGTTTTACAAGTGGTGATTGACAGAACTGGCATCATACTAAGTTATGTGTATTGCTTGTAACTGCTTGCGAGAACGAAGGTACCTTGAGTAACCCTTACAAAAATTGTACTGTAGTACTAGGGTGTTGTACTTTCCACGATTTGTACTTTGCATTATAAGATGTACTGGAAGGCGCTATATAAAGGTCATAAAAATGATAAAAGCGGGTAACTCGTCTTTCGGTACACTTTTTTACATTACATCTTGCCTGAAGAAGGGGGCCTGAGCTGCCTCGAAAGATTGCATATTGCATTTTTTTTTAAATTTAGCCAATAAAATGTGTCATTTTACTTGACTTCTCACTACATTCATAACAGCTAACTTGCCTGAAGAAGGGGCCTGAGCTGCCTCGAAAGATTGCATATTGCATTTTTTTTTAATTTAGCCAATAAAATGTGTCATTTTACTTGACTTCTCACTACATTCATAACGGCTAACACGGTACAACATTCTTTTTGTTCTGTCAAGTGTTGGTGGGGAGATTAACAAGTTCATGAGGTTTTCTGAATATTATGCATTTCCCTTTGTTTGAATTGGATGTGTAGCAAACGTTAAATAGCAGTCCTGTAAGTTAAGCAAAACTGTAATATTGTGCCTCGTTAAAGGTTGCCTGGAAGGTGTAAACAGTCATTGGCTACCTACTCACTGTACCGGGAACCCGTTGCCATTTTTGGCCGCACTTTTTGTTTTGTTTTTTGTCTGCGTGTTCTCTGTTGTTTTTACATTTTTCTCCAAAAGCTTGTAATTTCTCGCACTGTCCAAATATATCATTGTTGTGACACTGTAAACGCGCAGCAAGCGTGTATTTGATGTTGGTCACGTTTCCTTGTATAGATCTTCGTCACTGGCGGAATGTTTTTATACGTTGCAAAGACAGTGTCAGCTGGAGTTGTGCGTGTTTTGTTTTTTTTTAAGCCTGTTGGTAAAGATATAACCGTAGAAGATAGTGTCGTAGCGCAGTATTCCGTATTGCAATATACTTTTTTTGCGCTTCGTGGACTAACGCATGGTTTCAGTCCTAAGAAAATTTACAAGACGCTTTGGCGTGGATACATAAATGCTATGTTGCTTAAATACCCCGAACAATAAGGTGTAGATGTGCCGGCAAATGCTAATCCGTTGAAATTCCATTTATGCTTAGAGAGCACATTGTAGTGCTCTGGCCTTGGAACATTTTTAACTTGAATTACAAGAATCGGACAAACCTCACTTTCTTTTAAATGTTTGACCCATCTATCATTATTGTAGTATGTGTGGTACAGTTTGTACAGTATGACAAATTAGTAGGTATACTAATGTATTCAAATAATGTGTGACAAGTTCATTGTTTTAATATACCTTTTATACCTACGGTATCAATGTACATACAAGTTAAACCCGTTTAAGATTTCAGCTCAATTCCCGCCTTAAATGTGGAAAAGTTCAAATACCTTGGATCAACCATGACTGTGGGTGGACAGCTGGATGTAGAAATAAACCATAGAATGCAGTCGGGTTGAAAAAGGGTATTGGGAGTGTTCTGTAGCTGAAAAATAAGTGCAAGCATGAAGGGTAAATTGTATAAATTAGAATCAGACCAGTATTGTAATGCTCGGAAACCTGGGCAGTTAAAAAGGTGCATGAAAGGAAACTCGATGTTGCAGAAATTAGGATGTTGAGATGGAAGTGTTAGAGAAACAAAACTTCATAAGATCAAGAATGAAACAATCAGAAGTACAGTTTGGAAAATCTCAAAGAAATACAGAAAGGAAATTTTAATGGTATGGGCATGTTATGAGAAGAAAGGTTAACAACTTGGTTATGGAGGTGTTGGGAGGGAAATAAGATGGCAATCAAAGAGGAAGTGGATGGACTATGTGAAGGTGGTATCCAAGGCAGAAAAGGGTATTGGGTGATGAAGTGTACAACAGACTGAGTGGAGATGGCTGGTCCAGTATAGTGTTCCCACAAGAAAGTGTAAAAAAAAAAAACCTTAAGAGATTTGTTGAAATTTTGCTCAAAAGAAGCTATAATTTATTAGATAAATACTGCTGCATGATACATACAGAACTCATTCAGAAGTGCCAAATTACAATATAGTTCTACTATGCTTTTGCATTGAAGCATTTTTGAAAAATTTTTTTTTTTTTTTGGATGATGGGAAGAGTATTTCAATTTAAGTGAGCCTGCTCAACTTGCTCTTGCAGATTTAAATCTGCAATATTTACCTTTTTGCTGGGTAAAACAACATGTTGCTTTTTCCTTTTTTCTTCAGCATGCGTTACGTGGCCGCTTACCTCCTTGCCACACTTGGTGGTAAAACCAGCCCCACTGCCAAGGATATCAAGAGCATCCTTGCAAGTGTAGGAATTGAGGCTGATGAGGAACGCCTTAACAAGGTAATGCCCATTAATTTTGTATTTTCATTGGTTATTTTTTTTGTGTACAAGCATAACCTGACATTTCATGTTTATAAACAAATATTTTTGGGCTTTGTCTTTATTATACATTCCTTTTTTTATATTTGTGTGTGCTGTTTACGACAGCAGCAATTTGGGAATACTCTTAGAAAAAAAATCTTTTTCACTTGCTTCAAAAAATTAAAAGCAAACTTAATTTTTAATTAAATCAGTCAGTTCTGATTTGGTCAAAGTGGGAGAAACTGCCAACAAAGACTTTATATTGAATGAAAAGTTAGTGCTTTTTATTATAATTATATTTATAGTGCATTGTTCCCACTACTCGGCTTCTCTTGCAGCAGTTGGAACTGGCTGTTACATAGTTTTTTTTTCATTGTGTTAATAAACTGAGCAGGAGTGTTAAGGCTGAGATAATCCATTTTTATATACATTTTCTAAAATTTGCTATTTTCAGAATTGTGTAACTGATTTCTATAAATTTGCATTAATTGGAGATGCATTGTTTTTAGGTCATCAGTGAACTAAATGGGAAGAGCATTAATGACGTCATCAATTCAGGTAATTGTGTTTATAATATGTGTAGTTAAATGCTTCATGATGATTTAGACACTGACGAGTAAAGTTAATAATCAGGCTTTGCACCCCACCCCAAATAAAAAAAAAAAAAAGGATATGTTTGCCAGTAGACATTATACTATTTCAGAAACTGGCCACTGTAGTAGTATTTAGTAGATGGTCAGTCTCTACATGCATATTAAAGTACAGGTCACAGCTGACAAGAGTAAAACGTGTGTTCACTGTAGAATCACAGATCATCCCTCGTGAGCAACTGAAATATTGTTTTGTGCAAAACTCTAGAACTTATTGGGTATCTTGAAACATGTTAATAGTCTTTATTATACTGTGGTACAGGCTCTTTAGAGGGTCTGACGTAGAATATTTTACCTTAAGCAGATCCGCCCAGAAATGGATTGAGGTTGAGGATGTTAAGTGATGTTCCTTGGTGACAGTTTTCTTCACCTGTAACAGTTCTGTTACATTTTCCATAGTATGAAGTTGCATGTCTTCATACACCAATCCCATCAAGTTATTTCAAATAATTTTTCAGTTTTAATTATTCCCGCTGCCATGTAAACAAATCCCCAAAATTGATAATACAGTCAATCCTCCAAATTCGTAATTTTAACGTTTGCGATTTACTCACAAGTTGGCCAAGAACAAATAGATGGGAATATTTTTGGAGCTGATCAAAATATTGCAGAAACTGTTCACTGGCCTAAGGCAAAAAATACAAATTCTTTTCAGTATTGTTTTTCACATTAAATCATTTAGAAATAATTTTATGTAATACTCTTTAGTGTAAGTGAATTCTATATTGAGATATTTTTGATAACAAAGAACCATGGAAATCTACTGAAGCTTTCACTGCTCCCTTTAGTTATTCAACTGATCTGAACATCTCCTCCTAGCTAGTTTGCAATCTGCACTCTCTCTTGCCTCTGCCAGAAATTCTTGTAGAAATTCTTCTTGTCTCTTGCCTTTCTTGAGCTTGCACTTCTAGATTTTCTTCCCTGCCAGTTTTATTTTCTCCTTACCTAACCTTCTCATTTATGTTTGTGGCCAACCCCAGCTAAGAACTTGTATTTGCCAAGCACCTAAAAGGCAATCCGCTTGTTAAGGTAAGTGTAGGGGTGTGCTGGCGCCGGTTAACCAGTGGAGAGGAAAAAAAAAACTGAAAGCAATTAATAAATTACAGAATATCCTGCTGTAACATTCCCCACCATAGTTGGGGGCTGAGCAAGTATTTGTGAATTTTCACATTTACAAAGATTTTCTGCTCCTAACCCCCTTGAAGTGTGAAGTGATGACTGCATATACATTTTAAAAGGAAATGTAATGAAAACAATGTTACTTTGAAATTGCAAAATAAAAAAATGAGCACTACTGCATTTCAACTTAAAATCCAAGTTTGATATCTGTCCCATACAGGGTCAATAAAGATGTTTTACCCTTTTGTATAGATCATGTTTTACCCTGTCTCTGCAATGATTGACTTTAGGAAATTTATATTCCTTTAACATTTTGAAAAGATTACTAATAGTTTAATAGCTGTATTAAAATTAGATACATGTTAGCATGGGTATCTGCAGGAGTATCCAGAAAGAAAGTATTGGCTTTTCACCATCCAGTACTGGATTAAGATAATTTGATGGTTAGTTTTTAAGAGATGTCTAAGAGTTCTTGAGAACGTGCTTTGAAAAAGTATTTAGGCTACAAAAAATATTTTTGCATTTTATTGTCTTAGTCCTTAGCAGGGACTGGCAGTCTGGTCAGGTAACTTTAGCCCTTTTTGTAAAAATCTTAAGCTTGGAAGGAACTTTCCTTCAAGAGGAGAATTTATGAGGCATCTAAAAATTTGTAGTTTACTGCACTGAAATTACTACTTGCTATAATAGCAGAGGTGGTTTAACCAGTGACATAAGTACTGAATGGATGGATTCATCTTACATTTTTCTGAGTTAATATATTTTAAGTTTTTTAGGGAGTGTGGAAGTACTTCAAAAAGAGTGTTTGCTTTACAAATTGAAAATTCCCTGTGTATTTGACCAAAAGCCTAAGTTGTGACAAATCATTTTTAAAAAACAAACAAGGGTGTGCATTAGTGGGGACTGAATGTTTATGTACTGTATACCGTAATTTTCAAGCCAGCTTCATAGATGTTTTAATTTCATTTGCTGCCATAAGCTTTTTTTTTTTGATTCAAGCACCGGTAACATTTTTGATTGTAAAAATCCAATCATTCATTTAGTTTACCACCCAAGCATACTTGTAATATGTTAAGTAAAAGACAATATTTTTACACTTCTCAGATATACCTTATGATGAATGAGTGAAAAACAGTTTTGGCAAGTGGACGGAACAGTTAGTAAACAATTACACAATTTTATTAACCCATATGTTATGTGAATTTGAGCAGAATTTTTCACAATTGTTTGGTCTGGCTTAAAATGACTTTGTTTAATTTCAATGCATTACGTTTTTTTTCCTCTCCTTCTCTCAGGACCTTAAGAAAAACTATATACAAATTAAATGCCTGTTTTATTTTATTCAAGGACTCTCCAAGTTATCCTGTGTTCCATCTGGTGGAGCCGTTACAGCAGGAGCTGCACCTGCTGCTGGAAGTGCTTCTGCTCCAAGTGCTGCACCTGCTGGTATGATTTCTTTGTACATACTGGAATTATTTCTTTGTTAAATACTGAGAGCAATGTAGCAGTTATGCAAAAATATTTTAGATCTAACAGATTACTCAGTTTAACTTGTTAAAATTAGGACTGTTGCAATATTCTGATGTATTAAACGTGAATAAACAATTACATAAACTAATGTAACTTTGGCAGCCAAAGTTAATAGACTTAACAGTTGCAATGACAAAGTTGAAAATGATCAAATTGTAGGTTTGGTTGCATTCAGTAGCATGGGAGTTTAATTTTATTTGTTTTTTTAGCAGAAGAGAAGAAGGAAGAAAAGAAGGATGAGTCTGAAGAGTCCGATGAGGATATGGGTTTCGGACTGTTCGATTAATTTTGTTGGTTGAAAAGGAAAGAAAAATAAACATTTAATACACACTTATTTTGTCATAGTCTTATTTACCTCAAATGTTAAAATGAAGCTGCCAGTAATTTTTTACAGCTTTGATGAGACAGTGCCCCTCTCATCTTTAAAACGATTTATTTTGTTTTTAAACATCTCGGAATCCTCTATACTGAAGCACTTGCAATGTGTTGTCCCTCATAAGAAATGTTAATTCTAGAAATTTTAAAAATGTTTTCCTTTGGCTGAAAAATCCATATATAAATCTAAGAAGTCCGATTTTAATAATAATCTGGCACCATAATTTAAAGCCAGATTACTTTTACCAGTTAAGACTTTGAGATCAAAACAACCCTTAACTTGTACGACCTAAAGAGTAAACTGGGACACACATGGCCCATCGAAAAAGTTAATGGTTAAACAATTTTGTGTGGTTTTCCTTGTAGATTACCAAAAAAAAAAAAAAACCCACACAGTAATCTGCGACATTCTGGCTTTCATTTAAAAACCCAATATAGATAATTTGAAAAAAATTGAAATTAGATGTTACAATTAGATTACTTGCTATGCACTGTTTATAGTGTTTTATGGCTGTAAGTTGTCAGGTTTTGGTTAGTAGTGTTTTTATAGTGTCATGTCCTATCAGGAACATTCAGTTGTTATTTAGAGCTGTCAAGACATTAAGTAAGTGATTTTTGTTTTTCCTATATAACTGGTACTTAAAACCCATGCTCCTAATCCTCTAATTGGTTATGTTAACCAGTTAAAATGTTAAGTTATTCTGAGTTATTCACAAAATGAATTGATGTACCCTGTGACTGATAGTGACTCATTGACAAAAAGGCACTGTTGGAAATTTCTGTGCAGTCCATGGGAAAAGCTTTCATTAGGCTCCAGGATCTGTTTTTGTAAAACAATTGGAACACTTGTCTTCAGGCTTACTCAAGAATTCATTTAGCATGCCTAGCTGATTTTTCAGAGATTTTCTATTCTGTCATTTGGGTTTATGTTTATATTTTGTAATCTATTTAACAGTTTGAGGTAGCTTTCATAAGTAGTGCTGAGTAATGGAAAGTTTCTTTTGTGCGTGTAGTAGAAAAGTATACAAATGCATCCAAAAAAAAAAAACAAACTATCCATGCTTAATCCAACACAGGGTTGTGGGGAGCTAGAAGCTATCCTTGTGGTACTGGATGCAAGACCACTGCATTCAAACTGCTAGTTGAAAATGGTAGTGTGCGCACAACATAAATTCTGAGCACTAATATTCATCCAAACTTTAATAGGCCTATATGAAAAATAGTGGTAATTTACAATACTCTTTAGTATCCTAAATAAGTTCTCACTTGATTTAATACAGAGCTGCAAGATACACAATAGAAGTAAAAAATACATAACTGAAAATTCCAGATTTGAAAAGTATTCACTTTTTTTTTTTTGCAAACAATGACAGCGATAGGTTTTTAGTGTTACCAGTTTTTATATTTTTCAGGTTTAATATTTGTGCTATGCTCTTTGTTGATAGGGATCACTTAAGGCATTTTTACCATCTACTTTTTAAGAAGCCATTTGACAATGGCTTTGGCCTTGTATTTTAGGGCCTTTGTCTTGGTAAGTACGAGCTGATGTAGTTAGATCACTTAAATAATTTTTTTTTAATTTTTTCATGTTTTGCACCTTCCATTTTACACTTTTTTTTTTTTTTTTTTTTTTTAATTTAAACCTATTAAGCCCCACTGATTATGCAACCTTGTAACATAATGCTATCACAACCCTGGTTTAATCTGGATTGGTGTTTTGTACAGACTATATGGTAAAGTAGTGAATGAAGTACAGAAGCAATAGACTGACTCTGGTCATCTTAATTGTGAAACTCTGCATATCTTATGTTTTATTTGACTGCTTCCCTGTAAATTCTTTTGTGTTGCAGAATTTTCAGGAGTCTTCGTTTGAAGATTCTGGGTACTGTTTGTGTCACTTAATGCTAATTAATTTTAACAGCACTCCTTTGAATTGTTGTGCCTTCAAAATCCTGTTTTATCACTTACCTGACTTGTGTCTGACTCTGACAGCATCTCTGTTTCTTGCTTCTTGAAGAAGCTCTTTAGGTATTAAGTGGTTTGTATGGAATGATCTTCAATTAGTCAGGGTCTAAAGGCAACATATTAAGGCTTGCTTTTTAATGATAGTAAAAGCTAAGGGTGTGGATACTTTTCAGAGATGGATTTTTGTCTGAATAGTTTGTAGTTATTTTAAAAGTTTTATATTAAAATTGATTGTGGCCAATCAAAATGTTTGTTTTGTTAATAAAGTACCAACTTTAGGTTGTGACTTGCTCCATTGAAGCGCAAGTCCTATAGGCTTTCACTTGATCCTATTGTCTGCTGTTCCCATCATATTTGGCATCGTGTGGAGAGTCGGCAGCATTGAAAAGGTGTACTTGTAGCCATTTTTTATAACCATGGTTTTAACATCAATGGCCACCTATTCTGTTCGGGAGATGGCAGGAATTACTAAACTGGGTGACCTATTTTTAATGACGGGCTCCTGACTTTACAAGAATCATTTGTTTCTTCATTCTACGTCCCCTTTATTTACAAACTAGCTGTGCTACCCATCTAGGACAGGTTAAAATCTAATCAACTTAGACCTTGGTGTATTCGACATGAACATTTGTATTGCAACATTGCTGGATTAGATTATGTAAAGCAGTTGGTGCATCACAAACATTACAAATCGCATGCCAAATGGCCCACATTTAGTAATAAAATGCAATGTACTTTTTATTTCAACAGAGTGCATTACAAATTGCATGCCAAATGGCCCATAACAAAGACAGCAACTGGATGGACACACACATGCGCATACACTTGTCCTATTATTAGGGTGGATTTGCTCTTTTGTTAAAGATATCTGGTATTTCTCTTTCCTCATGCTTATTCTCTCGACTACCTTACTCTTTCTCCTCAAGTGTCCAATCTGCATCATCTGTACCATACTGTGACACACTGCTTATAAACCTTTCTTTTCCCTTTCAATGTATCCGAGACATCTGTCCTCCCTTTACACCACTTAATCACTTTTGACCACAGGGTGTCCCATGCATTTTTTCTATACATCTTCAATTTCTAACCCCAGCCCCTTTTTTCTCGTCCTTTTAGATGAGTTCTCCCAACCACTCTCGCCTGTTTACAAGGCTGCACCTTATCTCTTAAGTCAGCCTTACTGCTAAACGTTTCCTTATAACTGAGTCCACATTACAACGTTTTCATTTAAAAACGATATCTGACCACAATGGCGTTTTCGCATCGTATACAAAATTATCCATCCATACTGAAATACCCGAAAACTTTATGGCGGTAGTCTTCGCCTACAATGGGTATGCACGCATCGGCGGCAACCTCCTTGAAGAGGCTACGGGTAGTGAAAACCCGAATCCGGTGTCTTTTAGGTGCTTTCAAAATCGTTTCTCCAAACTCGCATAGCGCGTTCACAGCACAGGAAGAGAAATTCTTTAAGGAACCGAAGCGGATTGGCTCCTTGTCACGTTAATGCGGCGATTGCAGTTGAAAGTTTACAGTCTCCAGACTGTTCGCTTTATGTTCATTTGCGAGATGACCGATTATAAACAGTGCACAACGATTTGAGCGCATCTTGTAGCAAACATTTGTAAAACTAACTCGAATGAAATAAAGAAAGCAGACCTGTATCGTTTTACTGCATTATGCTTTCTTGTCTGTGTCCGGTAATAATGTGAGCTCCTCTGCATTCTACACCCATCAATTTCGTGGAGAGCGCTTTGATTAGTGAGAACAGCACTATATAAATGTAAAGAATGTTTATTCGATAAATCAGTGCACATAAACAGATATATATAATGGTAGTATTCATCTTATGTATATAAAATGTAGCTAATATATTAATTAAATTACATCCATCCATCCATTATCCAACCCGCTATATCCTAAGACAGGGTCATGGGGGATCTGCTGGAGCCAATCCCAGCCAACACAAGGCAGAAACAAACCCTGGGCAGGGTGCCAGCCCACCGCGGGGCACACATACACCCACATACCAAGCACAATTTAGGATTGGCCATGCACCTAACCTGCATGTCTTTGGGCTGTGGGGGGGAAACCCACGCAGACACGGGGAGAACATGCAAACTCCACACAGGGATGACCCGGGAAGCGAACCCAGGTCTCCTTACTGCGAGACAGCAGCGCTACTACTGCGCCACCGTGCCACCCCAATTAAATTATATACTGTGTAATTGTTCATCTGAGCTAAAGTATGTTGTGACTTTCAAGGGGTATCTCTCTACCATTTCTTTTCTTCAAGTGCAGAAAAAGATCTTACCAAAAGGAGGTGCCAAATACACAGTGAAAGAGTAAATGATCAATAGAACATTACAGAACACACAAGCATCATTTATATCGAGGAAATTACATAGTGTTTTTAACATCGGAAAAACGGTATCCCTTTTACTTTTCCTCCTGCCGCTAATACACAAACGATGCAAGCTCGTCGGCCAAACGAAACCACCTAGGAGAGAAAGATGTCCAGAGTAGTTCCTTTCAATTACCCGACATCTCTACATTTCAGATTTTTTTTTTCCTGATGATTTCAATATTTTCTAGGACCCCGTGCTTCTTACAGCACGGGCTTACACACCTAGTATATATATAAGAAAATGTCAGTATTGAGCGAAAGTTTTCCCTTTGTGGAGCTGACCTCTGAAGGGGTGGTTTGATGAATTAGTAAGTGCCTTATAAATTTGTTACTACATCTCTTGTCCAGTATGATAACTGCATTTATAAAAAAATGATAATATATCTGATGAGAAAGTGTCTACAAACTGCTTTTAATTAAGGAGAAAAAAAAAAACAATCTGGGATAGACACATTTTATATTCTCATTGAAAAAATATTTCCAAATTTTGAGTAACAATCAGAATAGGCCATCATATGATTATTATCAAATAACCAGTGAATCAATAACATATTGTTCTTAAACCCTTTATCTAAGAATAGTGATTTTCATTTATGAGTAATAGCTGATTGTTCCAGAGAAACAAATTTATGTAGAGAAATATTATGCTTGTAAATCAAAAGCCAACTCGACAAAACCCGTTTATGGAAAGCAAATAAATTTATAGGTAGCTTCATAATTTTGCAAGAGCATAACAGAAGAAACTGAATCCCACAAATGTTTTCAGAAGTATAGAGAGTACTTTTAAAAGACTTCATTTTAAGGGTTTGAAAAAGATGGGACAGTGTGGACAAATGTATGCATAATTAAATGAAAACAAATTTGTTTGGCTCCTAACTTTTACAATGTGTTAGATAGGAATGTATGGATGTCAGATTAACAAAGTATCCATGAGGACTACTGAGGGTTGGTCTACCACTGTTCAGACCTTTAAATGCTGGAGGTCTACTGCTTGTTGACTGTTCTGTTAGTTTTGTGCTTCCCGACTCAGGATGAACATCAGTGAGATACGGGTTCTGTTATAGATATATTTTGTACAATTTGGCTTAGTTTACTATACTGGAAATGCTCAAATGAATGATCTCAAAAATGTAAATAAATACATAAATAAATAAAAGCTAAGTTGCTGTACAGTAAATTGTGGTGCGTTTTCTGGGGTTGAGTTGTGAATATTTTCCACACCCACTTTTGAACCATGTAGCCAGTGTGTGTGTGTTGTTTTATTTAGTTTTATTATTATTATTATTATTATTATTCACTTTGATTTCAGAAACTACACTTTTCAACTGATGGCCTAAAAGCAAAAATTCTTAAAACGAAATGTAAGCCAGCTAGTTGACATATTTATAGTCCTCAATGTTGGTTCATATTTTAGCATATGTTATAAACTATAGTATGTAACACAAATGGATCTTCTCACTACTATACCTCTGCAGGAATGCTATCTGGCCCTGCTGCCTTTCCGTTTCTCAGTTGTTTGATAGCCTTCGTAATTTCCTCTCTAGTTGGTGTGTTGCAATCTATGGGCAGGTCCATGTGGGCCTGTTCGATGTCTGGTGGGTTTTGTAGTTTTGACCTATTCAAAAGTTCATGAAGTGCTCCACCCATCTATTCTTCTGTTGCTCATCACCCATGATTGGTCTTCCCTCTTTGTTCCTCACAGGTTGCTCTGGTTTGCTGTACTTTCCTTCCTCCAGCTTGGTGGTGGTGTTCCGTTCTTCATGTTGCCCTCTCTTGCTGCTTGTTCTGTTTCTGTTCCCAGGTCCTCTATGTATTTTTGCTTAGCTGTCCTGGTGCTCTTCTTTGCTTGCCTCTGCTTGAGCTTTGGCCTTCTCTGCTTTTGTCTTGCTGTTGTTGATCACCATCGTCTTCACTTTCTTCTCCTTGATCTTACATAGGTTGTCCATTGAGATCCACTCCTTATGCTGGTACTTCTTAAGGCCAAGCACTTCCTGACATGTTGACCTCGCTGGTCTCCTTTATCTCTTTTCACTTATTCTGCAGGGTACTCTCCTCTTCTTCCAGCAGGTCTTGTAGGACTTGAAACTTGTCATCCAGTTTTGCTTCAGCTTGGCCACAACGAGATGGTGATCCCAAGTCACATCCGCTCCTCTCTTTACTCTCACATCCTGCATTGATCTTCTGAACTTTGCACTGATGCAGATGTGGTCAAGCTGGTTCTCAGTTATGTGATCTGGTGATACCCAAGCAGCTGCCACCGATGACAAAGTTGTTCAGCGCACACAGGTCTGCCAGCCTCTCAACATTCTCATTCATGTCCCCTAGTCCATGGCCTCCCATGATGTCTTCATACCCAGTGTTGTCTTTTCTGATCTTAGCATTGAAGTCCCCCATCAGCATCTCTCTGGGTGCTTCTCTGGTTTAGAGCTGGCCTTTGTCTGTCTCCTCACTGTCATTGGTAGGCGGGTAGTACAGTACGATGTTCATGTTGATCTTCTTGGTTTGGAAGGATGCTGTGATGATCCTTGGGCCATGGATTTCCCATCCTATAAATACTTTTTGAGCTTCATTAGACAACAACAACTCCTCCTTGGATGTAGGGGGCATTATCCATTTCATGTCGGAAGTATAATATCATCTCTCCTGAGAGTAGTCGCAGGGTGAGGTTGTAGTTTTTCATCTCCACTTCTACTTGAAAAGTCTTCCCTGTCTCATACATGATTCTCACGTTCTGTGTTCCAGTATTGGCTGCCCTGGTTGAAAGCAGAGTTGTCGGTCTTGTGACTTCCAGAGACTTCTGGCTTTCATCACATGGAGTCATAAATCTTCTTGTCGAAGACCCGTCTCTTCCCAGGGATTAGACCTGTTGATCTCTTGTTGCTGTTTTTGTAGCTAGGTTTTGTTTTAATGGGGTGGGGTAGCTAATCCCACATCCAACCCTCCTCCTTTCTCAACTGGGCTTGGAACCATCCATGGTGAAATTATTGCCTAAATCAATTACTGCTTAATTGGTTCCATTCAGCAGATTTTCTTTTTTGAATAGTCTTCAGAATATGTCTTAATTATCTCTATAGATGCTCACTGATCTGCCCAACATTAATTATTGTAAGATTTTTGTTGCATTGCCCTTCCCAGTTGACAGCTACAGAGAGTGCAGCTAGCCCTGCTGTGTCTTAATGTTCTTTACCCAGCTCACAGTATAATAATGTTTAATTAGGTGTATATTCAAAAGAATAATTTGCTGGTATTGGTAGACTACATTTTCTCATTTTTGCTTTGTGGGATTCCTCTAGGTGCTCCACTCTTCCTTGCATATTTCCAAATAAATTCTGATTATGTTAATTACGAAGTATACACTTGGCCCAGTTTATGTTGTGAGAGACGGCCGGCAGCTCAGCCCAGCCAGGACACCCCTGAAATGGAAGGAGGGGGGAAGGCAGCTACTTGTGGACACTGCCTCCCCCAAAACGTTAGATGGCAGCTCCACTGTAGTGTAGCGGTGCCCCGGATTCCCACAGGGCATCATGGGACTTGGAGTTCGGTTTCTCAGCCCTGTTGGGTGGCATGGGTGTGCCGCCAGGGGGTGCTGTGAAAGGACCTGGGGAGTCAGGCTTCCCTTATAGCCTGGAAGTACTAGGAAGTCACAAGGACGGAAGCCCCAAAGTACTTCCGGGCTGATTAGCCCTTAAACTGCCACATATTTGGGAGTTAATGCATCCCTGGACGCCAAATACTTTTTTTGTTGCATTTTTTAAGTAATTGCCACAATTCACAAAGAAAATGTGAAATTTTAATGGAACACATTTTTTTTTCATGCAAACAGCATCACAATTACTGCAACACTGATCATTTTACACACTGCCCATGAACTGTAAAAACTATTAAAAAAACTACTGGAACAATCTATTATTACATGTAATGAGGGAAACTGACGCCATTGATGAAATTCAGTAAATCACTGAGCCAACCGCACTTGAACTGGCTGCACGCAAGCACACAGAGGCCAACGCTGATGCTTGCAGGCTCGTCTAGTGCAGCGGCTGAATCCCAGGGACAGTGATGCTGCAGTTCTGCCGGGGCCGGCAGTGGTCATGAGCTGGCTGCTCAATGAATATACGGCACTGACTGATCAGCTCCAGCGTGCTGGCAAATTGCTCTGGGAAGTGACTATAACCGGTTGCGGCATTCAATGAATATACATTGCTGAATATACTTGGCCCCTGCATGCTGGCAAATTGCACTAGGAAACAACTTTAGCCAGTTGCAGCATTCAATGAATTTACATTGCCAAATATACTCGGCTCCGGCGTGCTTCCAAATTGCACTGGAAACCAACTTTAGCAAGTTGCGGCGTTCAACGAATGTACTTTGCTGAATATACTCGGCTCCTGCGTGCTGGCAAATTGCATTGGGAACCGATTATAGGCGGTTTAAGGGTTAAAGAAATTGAGATCTCCTTCTGACCCGTAAGTGCTAGAAAGTCACGTGAGCAGAAAAATAGAAGCACTTCCGTATCAAGGACTATTTAAAGGAATACTGAAGACCAAGAAGATGAGCCAGAGTTAGGAGGAGGTGAACAACGCTTGCTGGGAGGTGTGGAGGAAGAGAAAAAGGGAATTGTTTTTTTATTGTGCTTGTGATTTACTTGCCTGTGTTATTGTGGCTGTGGTGCTTGGGGAGCACTGTTTAAAGATGAAAAACATTAAAATGATCTTCTTGGTGCTTTCACCTAGTGTCCTGATTGTCTGTCTGTTAGGTTTAAAGGGGCAACAGTGCCACCTAGCATCCACAACATGCAAAAGTATTCAATCCTCTTGAAAGTCATCATAATTTTCTGCATGACAAAAGATCTGTGCACATACTGTATTTATCCATTCAGTATTTTAATGTGAACTCTTAAGCTTTAACAATGCATTTTCAAAATCCAAATAAACCATTTTCAGTAGATATTTAACTAAAGAAGAAAAAAATTGATAGTTAGTGTTTACCTAAGTATTTAAACCTCTGTGCTTTGGAAGCTCCACATTTCCACAAATGACAAATTAATTACAAATGACACAAAGGTGACAGTCATAATTAAACATTTAGGTTCTAATTGTGAGTCCTTTCTGTCTCTCTGGATATAAAAAGCCCCCTTTGTAAGGACCATCGTTTTTATTGGACAACCTCTGTGCTTTGGAAGCTCCACATTTCCACAAATGACAAATTAATTACAAATGATACAAAGGTAACAGTCATAATTAAACATTTAGGTCCTAATTGTGAGTCCTTTCTGTCTCTCTGGATATAAAAAGCCCCCTTTGTAAGGACCATCGTTTTTATTGGACAATCACTGCAAAAATGAAGACAAAGGAGCATTCTGCAGATGTGAGAAACAAACTTATTGAAATGCACAAGGCAGGAAATGGCTACAAAAAATATTGAAGAGTTTGAATGTCCCATTAAGCACTCTTGGATCCATCACCAAAAAGTGGAAGGTTTATCACAGCACCTAGACTCTCACTACTACAGGTTGTCCCTCAAAACTAAACATCAGAGCAAGATGTCGACTGCTGATAGAGGCGACTAAAAATCCAATCGTCACTCTCAGAAGTCTGCAGTGCTCTTTGGATGAAACTGGAGTGAAGGTGCAGGGGTCTACAATTTCAAGAGCTCTCCATAAAATAGGCCTCTATGGGAGGGATCAATAGAAATGTCATTCCTTAAGAAGGTCCACATAAAAGTATGTATGGCATTTGCTACAAAGCATGACAAAGAGCCAGTTAAGATGTGGGAGAAGATTTTATGGTCAGATGAGACCAAAATAGAACTTTCTGGCCAGACATCAAAGAGGTATGTGTAGCGCAAAGTTAACTCTACCCATGCCTCAAGAAACACCATACCGACAGAGAAATATGGTGGGGGCAGCATCATGCTGCCGGGATGCTTTTCATGTGCTGGGACTGGGAATCTTGCCAGAGCTGAAGGGACAATGGATGAACACAAATAGCACACAATATTGCAGGAGAACTTGTTCCTACAGCTGCGGAGAAGATTAATCTTTCAGCATAACAACGACCCTAAGCATAAGGTTAGGAGACATTAGAGTGGCTCAAAAACAAAATGGTAAATATTTTGGGATTGCTAAGTCACAACCCTATTGACAGTCCGTGGCACTATTTGAAAACTGCTGTTCAGAGGTGCCATCCCACCATCCTAGAGAGGAGAGAGAGGTTAGGAGCTCTCACTGATCACCTTAGGATCTTCAGATTAGGACCCGAGTGCAGCCATGCAATGGGTGACACCTCAGCGCCACAGTCGTTTAGATGGAATGGACCAGTGTGAGTTATTTTATGGTGGCTGGAGTGCCAATTCTGAAACCAACCCCCAAGTTTTTCCCTGCTGATTTAGAGGGCCTACTTGCAGGGCTGGATGCAGATTAATGTCATACCCAGGACGAAGCAATTGCAGGTTAAGGTCCTTGCTCAGGGGTCCAATGGAGTACAGCCACTTTGGGCGTTTACAGGATTTGAACCGGCAACCTTCCGATTACCAGTGCAAATCTCTACCTCAGAGCCACCACTCCGCCCTAGAGGATCTGTGTAAATTCTGCCAAAAAGAATGGGGAAGAATCACTCCTAGACAATGTGCAAAAGCAGGACATACTTACCCCCAAAAGAATTAAGGCTTTTATTGCCGCAAAAGGGTTCTTGACAATGTATTAATGTGTAGGGCTTGAATATGTATGAAAAACAAACTGCAGATTTTTATTTCTTCAGTTAAATATCTACAGAAAATGGTTTATTTGGACTTTGGTAATGTATTGTTACAGCATAAGAGTCCACATTAAAAATACTGAATGGATAAATATGTGTACAGATCTTTTGTCATGCAGAAAATTATGATGACTTTCAAGGGGACTGAATACTTTTGCACGCCCCATTAATTCATAAATGAATAAGTAATGGGATGGATTGCTAGCCTCAAAGACAGACAGACAGACAGACAGACAGACAGACAGATAGATAGATAGATAGATAGATAGATAGATAGATAGATAGATAGATAGATAGATAGATAGATAGATAGATAGATAGATAGATACTTTATTAATCCCAAGGGGAAATTCACATACTCCAGCAGCAGCATACTGATAAAGACAATATTAAATTAAAGAGTGATAACAATGTAGGTATACAGACAGACAATAACTTTGAATAATGTTACCGTTTACCCCACCGGGTGGTATTGAAGAGTCGCATAGTGTGGGAGAGGAACGATCTCCTCAGTCTGTCAGTGGAGCAGGACGGTGACAACAGTCTGTCGCTGAAGCTGCTCCTCTGTCTGGAGATGATACTGTTCAGTGGATTTTCCATGATTGACAGGAGCCTGCTCAGCGCCCGTCGCTCTATCACAGATGTCAAACTGTCCAGCTCCATACCTACAATAGAGCCTGCCTTACTCACCAGTTTGTCCAGGCGTGAGGCATCCTTCTTCTTTATGCTGCCTCCCCAGCACACCACCGCATAGAAGAGGGCGCTCACCACAACCTAAACAAACAAAACAAACATCCATCATTCTGAGTTCTCCCTGCCTCTGTGTGGGTTTTCCTCAAGACAGGTTTGTTAGGGTAGTGGGTATTTTTAAATGAAGGGTATGCCTGTGGATGAGCCCTGAGCTGGAATGGTGCCTATTCTGGGGTTTGTGGCTTCCTTGCATTTGATGGTGCTGGGATTAGGTCTGGCCTCCGTTTAACTCTGATCTAGATTAGATGGGCTTGAAAATGTTGTTATGTTATGAATACACTGCTATAAAATTATTATAAATGAATAATAGTGATAAACAAGAAGCATGCAAATCAGTAGAAGAAGCATGACTGCAAATGGTAGGGAGTGGTTTGAAGGATGAGCAGGCACCGCCTTTTTGACCACATGTCAGATCATACCAGAGCAAGGAGAATCAAATCTGCACAGGGGAATACAGTGGTATGTGTTAGGAAATCAGGTTATAAATCCGAAAGCATGTGAAAAGTTAAGAGCTTTAACTTCCTACAGCAGATTTCCAGTGAATAAGAAGAATCATCTTTTTTATCAATATTCATAATTGATTGGAGATTGAAAAATCAACCTTTTCTGTTTTGTAATCAACTGCCGGTATTGGGATTTACTTTTGTCATTATTAACACCTTATTTTGTTACATTCTCCAAAATTTCTGGTTAGCATGTCAGCTATGACTTTGATTCCAGTTCAATTGGTTGCAGGAAAGCAGGCACCCTGCGCCTTGTCTTTCGGTGGATCTGGGTTCATGGTTGTGTATCACTTTGGTGTTGCCCAGTGCCTACTGGATCTGGCACCAGAGCTTATTCACAAAGCTCCAAAAGTGTTTGGAGCGTCATCTGGATCGCTGGCAGCAGCTGCAGTTGTCTGTGGAATCAACATGGGTGAGTTTGTTTCTAATGGGAATTCACTGATTATAACTGCTAATTTGTGTTATTCAGAGAGTATACAAAAATAACTGATGTTTTAAAGTGTATTGTAAAATCTCCTATACTGAAAAAGGACGCTGGGATCAAGAACTGTTCAGAAATCCAGATCAAATATTATTAAAATAAAATAATCAGCAACTTACAGCAACATTTTCCTGGGTTTCAAGTCCTGGCATGATAGAAAAGGCAACACTGACACTTACAATTTTCTAATCAACTTTTCACCTCAAGCTAGCAGGAGGATGGGTGCAGCTAGTTATAATAGTATGACTTTGAATGCTGCAGTTAGAAAAAAGTAAAAACAAAAACAAAAAGGTTAACTCATACCCGACTGTCTGGCATTAGTCAGGTTAGTTCCATGTAACAAAACCGGGACTGAAAATAGTCGTGTCTTAAAAAGGATACGGCATGATGTTTAGATTGAAACAACAAAAACACAACATGGCATTCACATACCCGCTTAACTCACTTCAGAATTGCAGAGCAGGACCCTTTCCTGACAATAAGGGAGGCAATGCAAGAACCATCCTTAGACAGGGCACCAGTCTATCACAATTGGCCAATGTAGATTTTACAGCCATCCAACCATTCCTTTTACAACCCGCTATATCCTAACACAGGGTCATGGGGATCCCAGCCAACACAGGGTTCAAGGCAGGAACCAGTCCCAGGCAGGGCGCGAACCCAGTGCAGGACACACTCACACACACACCATACACACACTAGGGACAATTTAGATTCGCCAATCCACCTAAACTGCATGTTTTTGGACTGTGGGAGGAAACCGGAGCACCCAGAGGAAACCCATGCAGACACAGGGAGAACATGCAAACTCCACGCAGGGAGGACCCGGGAAGTGAACTCAGGTCTTCTTACTGCGAGGCAGCAGTGCTACCACTGCTTCACCATGCCGCCCTAGACTTTACAGTTAACTTAAAATTTTCATATGGGTGGAAAATCTGAGTCACTACAGAAAAACAGAAATTTGAAGAATATGTATACGGTTTACATAGAAAATAACTGGATTTAAACCCAGGATGCTGATTTGTGAGACAGCTACTGTAACTACTGCACCAAATGTCCTCACAGATGGCACAGTGGTAGTGCTGCTGCTTTGCAGTAAGGAGACTGTGGAGATTGTGGGTTTGCTTCCTCGTTCCTCCCTGTGTGGATATCGCTTTGAGTACTGAGAAAAGCGCTATATAAATGTAATTAATTATTATTATTAAATGGTAATGTAAAATAATTTGTGTTATTACATTTGCAAATATATGGACATTTTTTCTGGAGACACCTTGTGCTCTAATAAATAACATATTGTTGAGCATGCAGCATACAGTGCATTTTTCTTGCAAATGCTAAACATTCCACACAGTACTGAAGCTCTTGGTTGCTGTTCTCTGTGTTTTCAGAAGATATCTGTGCTGAAATTATGGCAACAGCAAGTGAAATCAGACAGCATATTCTGGGTCCTTTAAACCCCTCTTTCAGCCTTTTCAGAGCCTTGGAGATCTCACTCCGCCGAAACCTTCCAGAAAGTGCTCATCAGCTTGCCAGTGGACGACTGTTCATTTCAGTGACTAGGCTGGACAATCGAGAGAATCGCCTGTTGTCTAAATTTTCAACCAAGGAAGAACTTGTTCAGGTACATATAGTGTGACAATTCAGTTGTAATAATACTGTATATTGTGCAAAAAAAAAAAAAAAAAAAAAAAAATATATATATATATATATATACTAGCCATCCTCCGCTGCTTTGCCAGTGTATTAGTGAAACAGGACAGTGAGGAGGGCCCCGCTTAGCTCTCTACTTCTGATGTCACTCTTGCCCCTCCCCTTGGCCTGAAGCCTCTGTCTCTGATTAGTGCGATAGTATCGCTCCTGCAAGTGAACTATGATTCTTAGCGCAATGAGAGAAGTCGCAAAATCAACCGGAATGTTCAAGCAAATTTTAGGAAAAAAAAGATCTAAATCCGTTAAGTAGTTCTCTCGTTTGCTAACTAAGCGGAGTTAAGGTTACGCCCCGAGGAGGCAGTCGTGTGAGTGAGGAGGGCCCCGCCCCCCTCCCAGCAGTCCAATGAGTCTCTCCCGGAATCACGCTAATAAGTCGGTACCACAACCGAACTATGATACTTAGCACAATGAGAAAGTTGCAAAATCAACTATAAGAAAAAAACTATAAGAAATTTCGCACTTGGACCACAAATTTTTTAAAACTGTTTCTTAGCGAGCACCTATGGGCCAAGGGTAACCTACATTCCAAATCTCAAGTCCCAAGTCCTCATGGTTCGGGAGATTTCGTGATGAGTGAGTCAGTGGTATTTAGCTTATATATATTGTGAAAGATTGAGGTCTCCGTGACCACTTGAACCCTCTGATCAGACGTCAGACACCAGATAAAAGTCCAATATGACTTTACTTTATCAATAAACAGTGCACAAAGCATCCTACACTCCCCAATACTCATATAAATAAATCAATAATCAATCAATAAACCAATCCTCCTCTCCCAGACGCATTGCCACCCTTCCACCCAGCTCAGCTCGACGTCTGGAATTTCCCATAATCCTTTTACATTCCCTGACCCGGAAGTGTTTTCCATCCTACAGTCCATGTGATTTCTTATCACTTCCGGGTCAGATAAAAAGTCCTTCTCTTCAACCTGGAAACACGTCGTTCCCTCTGGTCATATGATTATGACGTGCTTCCGGGTTATAGGGCACGTATAAGTCCTTGAGTCTCCCTGCAGCGTCCTCTGGTGGGCCCCACGGTGTCCACCAGGGTTGGGAATAAAAACTCCATTGTCCATAAGTCTCTGCTGGTCTTCGGGGCACTTCCATGCTACAGGGAGGGCTCCATCTAGCGGCCTGGGGGTATTGGCCGGGATGAACAGCCGGCCATATCCCACAATATCTATATATATATAGATATATATATATATAATGAAGTAAATTAAGAAGGTAATACTAGCCATGCATTAAACTCAGGACCCAAGTGCAGTATAGCAAACTCTAATCACTGAGGTGCAATCTAGAATATAAAAGTGTTTACTGTTACATATTTTTTTTCTTAAAATCATTAATGCAGTTCAGGTCTGTGGAACCACAGTCTATTCCCATAGCATCAATCACAAGGCTGGAACCAATATATTGCTGAGCACACTTACTTACTTAACCTCACTCACTCACTCACTCACTCACTCACTCACTCACTCACTCACTCACTCACTCACTCAGAGCCGATTTATAGTCACCATTTAGCCAAAAACACATCCTTAGGATCAAAATTGGAGTAACTGGAAAGAAACCCACACAGACATGGGAAGAATGTCTTGAAAACCATTAAGAAGAAACTGGATGAGCTACTGGGACAGCTTAATCATTAGTTAAACAAATGAGCCTGATGGACTGAATAGTATCCTATTTGTCCGATTTATTTTGTTCTTATGTATTTTGTGTGTCTTATACAGAATATGCTTGTGAGTAAAAGAATTAAAAGGCTTAAAAGTAATATCAAGAGAGAAGCATTAGAAGCACTGACTTATGGTTCATTTTAAACTATTAGAATTCTTATAGTTTCTACTTTCTTTCCATCTGCAAGGCTAGTTTGTACTTACGTTCCAAACCTGTTTATCAGACAAACTAGTGTTATGTTTACTTATATTGAAGGTTACAAAAGACTACTTAGCATACATACAGCCTTGCCTCTAGTTTTTTCTACTCTTATTTAATACTTTAATAATAATAAGAATACATTTTATTTATTCGTAGGCGCCTTTCTAAACACTCAAGGACACCGAACAATAGATAAAACACACATTATATCCATCCATCCATTTTCCAACCCGCTATATTCCTAACTACAGGGTCACAGGGGTCTGCTGGAGCCAATCCCAGCCAACACAGAGCACAAGGCAGGAACCAATCCCGGGCAGGGTGCCAACCCACCGCAGGACACACACAAACACACCCACACACCAAGCACACACTAGGGCCAATTTAGAATCGCCAATCCACCTAACCTGCATGTCTTTGGACTGTGGGAGGAAACCGGAGCGCCCGGAGGAAACCCACGCAGACACGGGGAGAACATGCAAACTCCGCTCAGGGAGGAACCAGAAAGCGAACCCAGGTCCCCAGATCTCCCAACTGCGAGGCAGCAGCGCTACCCACTGCGCCACCGTGCCGCCCACACACATTATAAACAAAACTAAAAATACAAAATTTAAAATCAGACAGAGCAATTGTAGTCAAAGAGAAAAAGAAGTCTTAAAAGAGAAGAGTTTTAAGTTTAGATTTAAAAAGTAAGAATGAATCAATGTTTCTAAGCTCGAAAGATGAGTTCCAGAGCTGGGGAGCAGAGCGGCAGTAAGACAGACGAAGGGGATAGTCAAGTGGATGGAGGAAGAGGATCTAAGGGTGCGGAAGGGAATGGCAACATGGAGGAGGTTGGACAGATATTGGAGGGGCAAGGTTGTGGATAGCCTTAAAAGTTAACCGAAGAATTTTGAATTCAATGCGGAAGTTAACTGGAAGCCAGTGAAGCTGCTGCAAGACGGGAGTGATATGGTGAATAGAGGGGTTCTAGTAATAATGCGGGCAGCTGAATTCTGGACCAGTTGAAGCTTATAAAGAGATTTGAGAGAAAGACCAAAGAAAAGAGAATTGCAATACTCCAGACAAGGCTATGAACAAGGATAGCAGTGGTGTGGGGAGTGAGGGAGGGGCAAAAATGATTAATATTACGCAGGTGGAAATATACAGACCAGGAGTACTATCAAGGATGACACCCAGACTCTTAACCTGTGGAGTAGGGGAAACAGAGGAATTATCAATAACAAATGAAAAATGATCAGTTTTGGATACTGTTGATTTTGTACCAATGAGGAGAACCTCAGTTTTGTCACTATTTAATTTAAGAACATTTGAAGAAAACCAATCAAAAAGCGAGGAAGGGGAAAGGCAAAAGTAGGTTTGCTAGTGAGGTAGAGCTGGGTGTCATCAGCATAACAGTGGAAGCTAATTTTACATTTATGAAAGATATTGCTGAGGGGAAGGAGGTAAATAATGAAAAGGAGGGGTCCCAGGACGGAGCCCTGGGGCACACCTGAAGTAACAGCGGTGGGTTGGGATGTAAAAGTTTTAAGCTGAACGAACTGAGTGCGGCCTAAGAGATAGGATCTAAACCAATCTAGTGGAGTGTGGGTAATGCCAAAATTCTACTTTGTGACAACTGCTTTCATCATGGCACACCTTTGGCTTTTGGTGCTCTCCACACATTTTACTGATGTTTAGTTTTGTTTAATAATCAGTTTATCAATCTGCTGATACACTTCTGTTTATTCTACAACACTACACACACTGACCAGACCTGGGTCTCATTTATAAAACTTTCTATGAATTTGAACGTAAAAAAATGTTTACTCCAAAAACAGGAACACGTCTATGCCAAAAAAAAGTAACAAATCAGATGTATAAAACCTGCACTATGCACATTTATACACAATTTATCTTTATAAATCACAATCATCTTGTTAATGTGCATATATGAATGCACCTCACACCCTGCTTGGTTTCCACCCTGAAATAACCATATATGAATTATGCTAATGAACCTCATACATATGCAGACATGATGCTGCAGACCTTCATTAGCTGGCAGAGGAGCCTCCAACCTGATGTACAGAAATAATGCCACATGCATTTGAGGAGTCCTATAGTGCACTCACAACTGAGCATGCAAGAGCATGCATGGCATTATGGCATCTGTCCTATTCATACTGGAGGTCAGGAAAAGGCATAAGGCACCAGAATCTGGGCAGGTAGCTACTTTCACCTGACACTTGTAATGTACACTCCATATGAAACACTGATGATTCAGTCAGTTACCTTACCAACAAGTCATTCATCACATACAGCACAATCAGCACCTGCCAAAGCTACTTTGCCTCAAAATAAATGAACCAGAGGTTGACCCATGTCATTGAATCATGGTATTTGCCAGCCTTATCTTGGCATAACAGTAGACCTGTACATTAAAGGAATGTCACTACTTATGGTTAACAAAAGCAGTTTCATTCTCACTAGATGCACTTATTCAATAATAGTGTGGTCAACTGCTCCAATAACATTGGACAATGAAGCCAAATGATTATTTTATGTTGGCAGAAACACATTACATTTTATATATGTACATCCACACAAAATGGAAACACAATTTAGTGCCTTGTCAGTGGGTGTATGGATTCCAGCACATTGGGCATGATAGAGCTGAAGCTAGGCTGAGATATACCTGACCTGTATGCCAGTTCCTTGAGAACTGCAACAGGTAACCTATATAAACTAAGGAAAAAAACAAAAAGTTCTTCAGTGCAACACGGAGCATTGGGCCCGCTTAAGAGGGAACTAAAGTAGTCAGTACATCATATATTTATCACTTTTGAGACTTAATGTTTGTCACGTCAACACACATTACAATAACAGGCCCAGATCACCTAAACCCTTGAAATAAGTTGGTACAGAAAATACTGTACACTACTTGGGTAAGAGAGTATGGGTTTCTGTAATGAACTTGAGATTTCAGTTCCTACCATGCCTTTGAATAAGCGGATTCATACAATGGATGGAAGAATGAGTAAGATTTTCTGTCTGTGCAAGTATGCTCTGAGATGGACTGTAGCCGCAATTCCAAATGGTTTCTGCCTTCTGCACAATGCTGCTGGGAATGGCCTTTGCTCCCTGAAATCCTGTAATGGGAAAGTTCTAAAATAGGATGAATGGACAAACCCATTTTTTAATATGAAGCCAGATTTGATATAGAATTTATAAATGGTTATGGAAATACACTTGTTATTATTGATCATTTGTTCTCCTTGATTTAATCAATGGTTTGGCACAGTGGTAGCACTACTGCTTCACAATAAGGAGATCAAGTTTAACATCGCATTCCAGGGGCTGCCTGTGTGCAGTTTGCATGTTCTTTCTGCATTTACACGGGTTTCAACTTGAGGCTCCATTTTCCCTAAATTGGACCCTGTGTTGTTGATCCTGTGATGGATTAGCACCCTCTCAAAGGGCTTTCCCTGCCTTGCACCCAAAATTGCTGGGTTAGGTTCCAGCTGGCTCGAGACCCTGCCCTGAATAAGTGGGTTAGGAAAATGGATGAATGGATAGATTTCTCAATTTCAGCTGTCCTGTTATTTTCAAATGTGTTAGGGTTTCATAAACAAAACTAAGCTTATATTACATACTACAAACTAAATATATATAATATACTGCTCAAAAAATGAAAGGAACACTTTTTAATTACAGTATAGTATCAAGTCAATTAAACTTGTGAGGTATTGATCTGGTCAGTTAAGTAGCAGAAGGGCTTGTTAATCAGTTTCAGCTGCTTTGGTGTTAATGAAATTAAACAACAGGTGCACTAGAGGGGCAACAATGAGACAACCCCCAAAACAGGAATGGTTTAACAGGTGTTGGCCACTGACATTTTTCCCTACTCATTTTGCATTTGGCTATGGACAGTGTCACTACTGGTACCATGAGGCGATACCTGGACCCTACAGAGGCTGCAAAGGTAGTCCAACTTCTCAAGAATGGCACATCAATACGTGCCATTGCCAGAAAGTTTGCTGTGTCTCCAAGCACAGTCTCAAAGGCATGGAGGAGTTTCGAGGAGACTAGCAGTTACTCTAGGAGAGCTGGACAGGGCCATAGAAGGTTCTTAATCCATCAGCAGGACTGACCAGTATCTGCTCCTTTGGGTAAGGAGGAACAGGATGAGCACTGCCAGAGCCTACAAAATGACCTCCAGCAGGCCACTGGTGTGAATGTCTCTGACCAAATAAACAGAAACAGACTTCAAGATGGTGGCCTAAGGGCTCGACATCCTCTAGTGGGCCCTGTGCTCACTGCCTGGCACCGCGGAGCTCGATTGGCATTTGCCATAGAATACCAGAATTGGCAGGTCCACCACTGGTGCCCTGTGCTTTTTACAGATGAGAGTAGGATCACCCTGAGCACATGTGACAGACGTGAAAGGGTCTGGAGAAGCCATGGAGAATGTTATGCTGCCTGTAATATCATTCAGCATGACCGGTTTGGTGGCGAGTCAGTGATGGTCTGGGGAGACATATCCATGGAGGGACGCACAGACTTCGACAGGCTAGACAACGGTACCTTGACTGCCATTAGATATTGGGATGAAACCCTTGGACCCATTGTCAGACCCTATGCTGGTGCAGTGGCTCCTGGGTTACTCCTGGTGCATGACAATGCCCAGCCTCATGTGGCGAGAGTATGCAGGCAGTTCCTGGAGGATGAAGGAATTGATACCATTGACTGGCCCCCACACTTGCCTGACCTCAATCCAATAGAACACCTCTGGGTGTGACATTATGTTTGGGTCCATCCGACGATGCCATATTACACCTCAGACTGTCCAGGAGCTCGGTGATGCCCTGGTCCAGATCTGGGAGGAGATCCCCCAGGACACCATCCGTCATCTCATTCTTTAATTTTTTGAGCAGTTTATATTTATTATATATACACGAGGGGGTACCCAAAAATAACCAGAATCTGTACCTGGCGCGCAATCTAGACTAGGAGTAGCATATTTACAGTAATTTGTGGAAGTCTGCCAAATGGCATTGTTCTGTATTGTTTGTTTCACGTTGGTTTTTCTTGGTGCTTATGAAACGTGTTCTTTGACTTTTGTGATGGGTGATCATAAAGAACAGCAAGTCTTTCGTTAAATTTTGTTTTCTCTTAGGGAAAACAGCTGCTGAAACTGTAGTGATACTAGAAACTGCTTTAAAAGAGGAAGCTTTAAGTAAAACACAGGTCTACGAGTGGTTTTCATGTTTCAAACAAGTGGAAATGTCACTTGAGAACCAACCAAGATCTGGCCGACCTTCCACAAATTAGGAATGACGAAAATCTTGAAAAAGTTCACAATGCAATTTAAGAAGATCGTCGTTGGACTATTGAAGAGATTTCTGAATTGACTTGTGTGTCTTGGAATTCTTGCCACCTTCCCTACTCGGCTGATCTTGCTCCGTGCAACATTTTCTTGTTCCCGCATGTCAAAAAGAACTCAAAGGAAAGTGTTTTTGTACCGTGGAGGAAGTCAAAGAAATATCGCTGCAGGCATTGGACAACGTTTCTCTTCTGCAATTCCAAAAATGTTTCCACCAGTGGGAAAACAGTTGGGACAAATACATTCATTCACATGGAGAGTACTTTTAAGGAGACTAAAGCTTCAGTAAGTCAAAATTATTAAAACAATTTTTTTTTCAATTTGGGTTATTTTGGGTACTCCCTCGTGTATATGTATATACTAGGGGGCTTTGCCCCCTGCCAGCGGCCGCTTCTCCAAAACACCTCTTAAACGGTGATACAATGAGAAACAAATGCAGTGGAACCTCGGTTCATGAACGTCTTTGTACACGTACAAATTGGGTTATGACCAAAAAGTTCGCCAAACTTTTGCATCTGTACACGACCACACACTCAGTATACGAACAAGCCAGTTTCCCTTTCGGTTTGTGCGCACTGATGATTTCAGCACGTGTTCAGTCCCTCCCTGGGCATTCCCTGTGCAGCGAGAGAGAGAGAGAGAAAGAGACACAGACATGTGAGAGAGAGACATACACACACGCGCGTGAGAGAGAGAGGGCTGGCCGCATAAGGCCGAGAAGGCAGTTAAAGAATGCACCGGGCTTGTTTTTAAAGAGACTGATTCGAGCATTGTTTTAACCTCGTTGTATTTAATGAAGACTTTTTTCTATTGGATTTTAACCTCCACTTCACTTCTGTTTTACAGCTATCGGTTAGTAGCGATTAGTAGCGGTTGTTGCAATGTTACTTTTCTTGGTTGTTTATTAAATTATGGATTTTTCAAATGTTCATTTTTTTCCCTGTGCTTAAAACTCATTAAAAAAAGTATTTTTAGCGAGCGGTTCGTAGCGCTATAGCGCAAACTCTTGCAATGTTAGTTTTCTCTGTTATTCAATGTTTTTACATTTAGTTTACTATTACGCTGTGCATTCTATGGTATAATTAACTATATTTGTGCTTAAAAATCTGGAACAGATTAATTGTATTTACATACAATCCTATGGAGGAAATTACTTCGGGTCACAACCAAATCGGGTTACAACCAGAGTTTTGGAACGAATGACAGTTGTGACCCGAGGTTCCACTGTACATTTTTTTAACTCCTCTTTGCTCAAGCAGCTGGTGGTGTGTTTCTGCGGCTGTCATGCATGATCTGTAATTCGCTCACCCTCACCCTCCTAGGGGCCAGCGGTAGGCGCCGTTGTGAAGAGGGCGGCTGAGCACACCCTAAGGAGACCCGGCCGCTCCTCTGAACCCCCTCTTAAACGGTGATACAGAGGGAAACAAGTAACAGGTGTTATTTTCACTTCTTCTTTGCTCAAGAAGCTGTTGGCTTGCTGCTGCATGCCGCGTAATCTGCATTTTGTGCGGCGCTTCAAACGTTTAAAAGTCTGTACAGCACCTGAATATTCAATGTCTTTTCGCTGTTCTTTTATTTCCTCAAATAATAATTTCCATTTGTTTGCGCTAATGTGATCTTTACTATCATTTTTTGAGACTTTCGAATTTTCCTACTTCCATTATCTCTAACCTGCTCTGCATGTGTATTACGGGACTTGCATCTGAAGGTTGTAAGTATGACGTTCAAAAGATCACATCTCGTCCCCAGTTTTTATTTATAATATTATATATATATATATATATATATATATATATATATATATATATATATATATATATATACACGAGGGGGGACCCAAAAATAACCGGAATTTTGTTGTTGTTAGGTTGGTACTTGTAGTACGTGGTTGGGCCGCTACGGCGATCTTGTTACACTCCTCACAAGTCAGTCTGCCAAGTGCCATCAGTCTGGAAGGTTGTGCTTGTGTTCAGTGAATTTTTTTGTAAAAGTAGTTTTATGCAAGCATCGTTTTTTTACGATGGCCGATTATCGTGAGCAACACGCGGCAGTGAAACACTCCATCTCACACTGCTCTCAGCATTCGCCAATTTTTGGCAAGAAACGGTATGACAACCCTGAGCCGCCCACCCTACTCACCGGATTAAGCTCCGTGTGATTTCTTTTTGTTCCCTCGGATGAAAAAAGACTTGAAAGGAAGGCGTTTTGCTGACGTCGAAGAGGTAAAACAAGAAACGACCAGAGCATTAATGGGCATTACCTCAGACGAATTTAAAAAATGTTTCGAATAATGGAACAAACAGTTAGATAAGTGTATTTCCGCCAATGGAGAGTACTTTGAAGGAGACTAATTATAGTTTGTACAGAAAATTAAATTAAACACGTTTTAAAAATATTTCTGGTTATTTTTGGGTCCCCCCTCGTGTATATATATATATATATATATATATATATATATATATATATATATATATATATATATATATATATATATATACATATATTTATACACATTACTGGTCAAAAGTTTTACAATACCTCAGTTTTCTTCAAATATCATCAGCTAAAATGCAACGAATGACCTGAAATGGTGACAACTGCCAGAGGTTTAAATTCAAAGTTTAGGTTAGCAAAAACCTAAAAAAAGGAAATATCAGACTATTACAAATGGACCTTCTTCAGGGGACAACTAGCAGATTACAACCTAAAGATCCTCTACAGCAATTAAAGTAAATTAAGCCTTGCAAACTCTCCTACACAAGCAAAATGGAACCAACTTGTCCCAACTTCTGATTCCCTCTGCTTCTTAAAGCAGGTTGAACAGACTGTGTTACTACATGTTCTGAAGGTCCATGTGTCTCACTAGTAAAAATAGTAAAATCACCACCAAGCTTGACTTTACGTAGTAAATATAATTGGTCAAGCATATTTGGGTTGCTTAACCCAAATTCCAGTGCCTTTGTTTTCCTTTTAAACTTTCAAGCATAGCATTATAAACAGTGATTAGTATTGAACTTTAGTGTTTCAGTGAAACAGCAATCTTATTTTTCAAAACACCAGAAAATATAGAGCATATGACCTTCCTCCAACCATAGAAAAGGTTATTTGTTAAGCCACAGAACCCGTGAGGGAAGAACTGATGTCAAACGTATTTGTTCACTAGTATGAAGAGCTGGAAATAAGAAAAGGATATTAGGCATTAACCCAATATGTATCCAAAAGCAAACTGTAGATTATTTATTTAGACTTTCAAAAATCCTCTGCCACAATTCATGATTAAAGGGTAATTCTAGTAGGAGGGAGTCATTGGTCTCTGAGGTAATTTTCAAAGCCGAGTTTTAAGCATGCTAATCAGGCACAGAAAAAGAAAGATAAAAGGAGAATACCCATACGTGTAGCTCTGCAGGGTTCTGTCCCCAGGATATTGTTCTATATAATTTGATTCTAATACAGTGAATAAACTTGTGAAATTTACAGATGGAACCAAAATGGAGGAACTGCAAACACTGAGGCAACTGCAAAAGAAGTTCAGTAAGGCCGAAAAAAATCTCAAAGATTCAGCAAACACGCAGAAAATGCCGTTTAATGTTCAACATTTTTAAAGCCTTGCATGCAGAAGAAATTCAGCCAGCCATTTTCTAATCCACTTAGTCCTGAACAGGGTTGCGGGGGTCTGCTGGAGCCTATCTCAGCTCACATGGGGCAGAAGACAGGAACAGATCCTGTAATTAAAATGACTAAATATAAAAATGGTGATGATGACCTACAGGATAAAAAGTCATGAAAAGAATTTAGGGATTGAATTTAAACTGGCATCATCTACAACAGAAAATGTGCAGAAGCTACTAAAAAGGCAAATCAATCATCGGGGTATATTATAAAAATGAATACGAATCAAGGTGCATTGTGTTTAGACTGTATAATGTGCTCTTACAAATTACATCTAAAGCTGTGATTCTTAACCATTTTTTGAGTCACGGACCCCTTTAAGAATCAGATGAAAGCTATGGACCTCCTTCCCCAGAAATATTCACATAAACACAAATTTGCATGCAATGAATATAATGTACTTTATTTATCGAGATTTGATTGTCTCATACATATATGACATACACAAAGTATTTTTAAACTTTAATAAAGTAAACAATCTAAAAAAAACACCACCTTTTTATACAAAAAGTAATGGCCACTCATTGTAAATATGAAATACAATCCTCTTGTGCAAATTTAAATAGATCTACTACTACTACATTTTCAACTACTACTACATCTACTCTAAATCAACAGTACCGGGCTGTATAGTGAGTATAAATTTAATTTTTATCTGACCCTCATGAAACCCCTGAAACCCATCCATGGATCCCCTAGGGGTTCACAGACCTCAGGTTAAGAACCCCTAATCTAAAGTATTGTGTGCAGTTCTGGTCACTGGACTTCAGAAAAGATGCCAGAACACTCAGAGTTGTGCAGAGGAGAAGATCCAAGTGCATCCCTGGACTCAGTGACATATCTTAATATTGAACTAAAGGAATTCAAGCTCTTTACTTTTAAACAAAGGTGGCTACAAGGGGACCTTTCTCAAGTCTTCAAAATCCTCAAAGGCATTGACAGAGTTAATCCTGCAAACAATAAAATGGTGAATTATGTGCTTCATGTTAAAATTAAGGAAGAATCAAAGAAGCACTTTTCTGGGTTAGGCAGTTCAGGAACAAACACCTGAATAGTTGAATTGGAAACAGTAACAACATTTAGATAGATAGATAGATAGATAGATAGATAGATAGATAGATAGATAGATAGATAGATAGATAGATAGATAGATAGATAGATAGATAGATAGATAGATAGATAGAAAAGGAACTAAATAAAAGATAGATAGATAGATAGATAGATAGATAGATAGATAGATAGATAGATAGATAGATAGATAGATAGATAGATAGATAGATAGATAGATAGATAGATAGATAGATAGAAAAGGAACTTTATAAAAGATAGATAGATAGATAGATAGATAGATAGATAGATAGATAGATAGATAGATAGATAGATAGATAGATAGATAGATAGATAGATAGATAGATAGATAGATAGATAGATAGATAGATAGATACTTTATTAATCCCAATGGGAAATTCACATTCTTCAGCAGCAGCATACTATATCATGTCTGATTGAAACATGAACTATAATAACATTTATATCATGTCTGGATGAGATTAAAACTATAATAACATTTTCATCATACCTGTATAGGATATTGGGGCAACTTAGTTATTAGCTAACTAAACCAGGCAGGTGGATATAATGGTGTACTTTCATTTGTCAATATTTTATGTTCTTAGTAAGTTGCTATTGGATCTCATCGACAAGAGTTGAACATGAAATATGGTTGATGGGAGCTAGTGGCTATCTTAGTTTACATATTATATAAGGTTGTTGTAGCCACTTTTGTCAAGAGTTTCAAAAATAATTTCAAACTGCAGCTACAGGAAAGTTTTGAGTATAAGTATGATACAAAAAAAATTGAACAGTCTAAGTATATTTGTTTTAAAAGTTTTAGTGAAATTCAAAACAATAAAGTTCACACACAAAATAAAGAAAAAATTGACACACACAAAAAAAGAAAAACTTCTTGTCTGTGATGTTTCTCTTTAAGGTGTATATATTTAATTAAATTTTTGTTTTATCATATACGCTATAACATACGGTCAGAAACCTATTTACCCTTATACTTGTTGGACCTTGGTAAGGGTAAATTTCACATAACAAATTAAGACGTTTTTGTTCACACAGAGAACCACAGACACATGGAATAAGTCACCAAGTACTATAGTAGCCAGTAGGACTTTAGGGAATTCAAATCTAGACTTGATGTTATTTTGGGGGATTTAAGGAGATAGGACTGGTTAGTGTTGATGGGCTGAATGGCCTGTACTCGTCTAAAATGTTCTGATGTTCTAATGTGTATTTTTTTTAAATACATTATTACAAATACATAAGGATGTCCCATTACATGTTACCTTTATTGGATAAAAGAATCCTCCACTAATTACTGTACGCAACTATGTGAAATTAACATTAATGTTAATTTTTACATTTACATTTTTTTTAATATTGGCTCTCACAGTCAGTCTCCAGGTTATTTGGTGTCTGCTATTTAATTTTGCAATCCTAATTGCAATTTATGTTGCGTTCTTACCGTTCTTGTTGTTTTTTTTTTTTTTTCATTCTCTTGAATTCTTGTTGGTCAAATCTGATGACTTGTATTTACATTTGTGTTGTAGTGATTTTTGTTTAAGATTTTTCCAGATACAAACAAAATATGTCTTTTGTTTCATTATTTATCTCACTCTTTCCCTAAAATACTTTCTCTGAATTTAATAGCTATGAGGCAGTGTGCGCCATAGGTTTCCTTTAGCTGTTTGTATTTTGAAATATAAGTGACTATATAAAAATAAGGAAAGCATATCTTGTCATTTTGAAGTGCTAGTTTCTTTTTGTGACTGCTTCAGGTAGGGGGGACATTTTAAAAGAATATATGGCCTGGGATCTTACATCCCAGTGGTGGTTAAAGTGGCTCCCCACTCACTATGTAAAGTGTTTTGAGTGATGAGAAAAGCTCTTTATAAATTACTAGCCAACCCGCGGAGTAGCATACGCCGCATAATTATGTATTGATGGATGACCACTTCCTGAACGACACAGTTGTCAGCACTTGTAGATTAAGGTGTAGCGGGTCTTCGTTGTTGACGCTTAATATAGCTTGCGTACTGTGTGAGGTTCCGGAGTCACAGTTGAGAAACACTTTTTTAATGTCTTTTAAGCACAGGGGAAACAATGAACATGTGAAACATCCGCAATGTAATAAGCCACCAAGAAAAGTAACATTGCAACAATGCTATCTACAGAAGTGAAAGCCAGCCGTCTTTTCCGGTTTGGGCTGCTTTTGCAGTGTTACCGCTTGTGCATATTAAATCTTGAAATCCTTCGAGTAACTAATTAACTAACTAACACCCACCCACCCACACACAGAGCTTGTGTAGAAGGTCAGCTGCTGAGAGAGCGTCTTGACTGTTGCAGGGCCTGCATCGGTGAAGCAGGTGAGACGCTAATGAAACAGAGGCACAGGGCTTATTGGTTTTTAAAGACTGCTTCCTTCATTGTGTTTTGAGAGGGAAACATAGAATTGTCCGTGACTGACAACTGGAGGACCGCCGTCGCACACTCATTCAGCGATTCACATCCGCGACAAACATGCCTCTTCTTACATGGTCCTGCCACGTCCACACTCGTTCTCAAAGCATACACACCACCTGGTCATGTGCCCGCTCGCAAGAGCAACTCACGGAGACCCACCCACCAATTCTAAGACCATGGCGTGTAAAACAGTTTGCGATGGTGGTGTGTGCGTCACATCTTTTTGAAAGTTTGGCCCTGTGCCTTATTAATTGTCATTGCAAAGGCAAATCTAACAGGAAATTGTCTTCGTGTAAAAGTAAAAGGCAAATTATCCGCGACAAACAAACTGTTTTACACACTGCATACCAACCTGCGGCGTAGTATACGGCGCATAATCACGCCGCTTTTGTAATGTTTTTTAAGCAGAGGGGAAAAAATGAACATTTGCAAAATCCGTAACGCTGCTTTCAGTAAGTACAATGCACACGCGTTTAATTTGTCGGCCTCTTTTTGCCAGCCGCCTTTTCTTGTTTGGGCTGCTTTTGCAGTGTTACCGCTTGTGCATATTAAATCTTGAAATCCTTTGAGTAACTAATTAACTAACTAACACCCACCCACTCAGCTTGTGTAGAAGGTCAGCTGCTGAGAGAGCGTGTTTTTTAAGCAAAGGGAAAAAAACTAACAGTTGCAAAATCTGTAATGCTGCTTTCAGTAAATACAATGCACACACGTTTAATTTGTCACTAATTAACTAACACCCACCCACCCAGCTTGTGTGAAAAAAATGCGCCCGTTCTTTCATCATTTTGTTGCAGCCTATCAAAGACTTGCTGATCATGTTTTCTAGACTCAATATACATGTTGCAGGGCCTGCATCGGTGAAGCAGGTGAGACGCTAATGAAAAAGAGGCACAGGGCTTATTGGTTTTTGAAGACTGCTTCCTTCATTGTGTTTTAACCTCAGTTTTAAAAGATTGTTTTAAGGATCCCATGGGATGCCCCTCGCAAGATGTTTTACACGCTGCATACAGCCACTCACATCCGCGAGAAACATGCCTCTATGAACAGTCAACGTGGCTCAGAGATGCATGTGGCCTCTAGCACAGACGAACATAAATGACGCCATATTTTCTGAGTCGTCGCGTCCGAGTAGGTGGGTGTGGCTCTGCGAGTTGTCGTCGTATCCAATGGTCTTAGAGTTGGTGGCCGTGGCTCCTTCCTGCGTGCGCCATGGGCAGCTTACTTGTCGGCGGCTTAGTGAATCCACGCCCCTTCCGCTGTGCTTTCCATGGATGGCTACTTGTCGGCGGCTTAGTGAATTATATATATAGATTATTATTATTATTATATTATTATTATCATCCCCTGTTGATGGTCTGATGCTTTTTGAAGAATACTCTGGCATACACCATATTTCATATTTTCCATCAATGATGAGGCGTTGTCAATGTTTCGAGACAGCAAACACCTCCTTTATCTAAAAAACAAACAACCAACCTACTTTGCCAATGGGATGAGATTCTTACTGTTGAGTGCAATTGATCTTTCTGCATACATAACGGCTTCAACATTGGTTGAAAGGTTCAATGTTTTATTCATTGACCGTGAATGTTATCTCAGGCCTTTTTTTATGACCTAACAGATGTATTTTGGCAAACTCAACTTGAGCTATTGATGTTCTTAGTAATGAACAGTGGCTTCTGTACTGCTGCTCTGTGGATAACAGTTTTGCCCTTTGTGTTTTTGATAATGGATTCAAAAACCTTAACTTCACCTAATGATCTGACCTTCAGATCCATAGATGTTGGTCTTGGGTTCTTTGCGGTTTCTGAAAATGACTTCCTCTCAAGTTTTTGTCAGGTTGACACAAAAAAAAGACGGCTTCTTGGATATTATGACTTTTGATTACATTATGTATCTTTTACGCTACATCCAGAATATAACCAGAATAGGCCTTCAAGCTTGATTCCTGTCTTATGTCTAATACATATAGTTTTTGTTTCTAGAATCACTTGTTAAACGTCATAGTTTCAAAAGTATTTATCATCAATACACTAAGAATAAGTAGAGCATTTTTTTTTTGCTTTTTTTGCAGCATCTCTAGGAATGGAGAAGCAATAATACATTATTAGTACTTGAATAGCAAAATGCATTACTTGAACATTGCGTTGCTAACTTTAGCACTTTAGTAAAAGTTTCTTAAGCTGACATTATTACTCACATTTGGCCACATTGTTTATATATATTTGGTGGATGATTTCTTCTCCCATCCGGATTATGGAAAGTTTGTTTCTACACTGTGAAAATATGGTTCCATTTTGCTTGTGTAGGAGAGTTTGCTAAGTAGTTAATTGTGAAAACAGAACATTAATATATGTGTACAAAATGCATTCATAGTCTGGGATTGTAAAATATATATTCAGGAATATTTAAATAATATATTTTAAATATTAAATATTCTATCTATCTATCTATCTAGAATGTCAGTTATTGGCTGAGAGCACTACTACAGTTACAAGGAGTGACTCAGAGCTAAGGACTGATAATGTACTGATGTGTGTTATTCTTGAGACTGCTGAAATACTTGAAACCATTTCCATAATAGTGACCCAGCACTAAGGTTTGATGAGGTACATACAGTATGTGTGTATGTATAATAAATTTGAACTGTCCACTGTAATCTAGAGTCTGCTACAATGCTTGAAATCCACAGTTACAGTGAAAAGGCTGTCTTCTAGTTGGTTATACAGAAAAATGAGGCAGGTGGGCAGGGCAGGGCAGGGCAGGGAGATAGATAGATAGATAGATAGATAGATAGATAGATAGATAGATAGATAGATAGATAGATAGATAGATAGATAGATAGATAGATAGATAGATAGATAGATAGATAGATAGATAGATAGATAGATAGATAGATAGATAGATAGATAGATAGATAGATAGATAGATAGATAGATAGATAGATAGAAAGAATATTATTTGTCACTGGGGAGAAGAATTATTCAGGCATATTACTGTTGGTAATTTGCCAGGCAGGGGAGATACTACATACTGTAGGACCCTAAGTGGCTATACATTTTTAGAATCATAATCAGCTGTTAGATAAGCAAATTGCCTTTGAAGTACTGTATTATTACTGGTGAAACATGATGAATTGATATTGTGAAGAAGATTTGATGTACTGAACTACATAGTCTACATATGTGTCTTTAAATCATTACATACATACAAATGATAGACATCTTTGATTTATCTCTAATTACAGGCAATATTGTGCAGTTGCTTTATACCCATATACTGTGGAGTGGTGCCTCCATTCTTTCATGGAACGGTAAGTTTCTCTTAAAAGAACCAAGAGAAAGATGTATTACAATTAAATAATACCCTGATTTTTAACTACTTTTTAATTACTTTGCTTATAAAGTCACATCAATTAAATTTTATATATTGTGGTTGTCTGAGGTAATAACAGGTTGATAACTAAGATAAATGTTGGGATGCCAACTGAGCTGTCCCTATTTACTTACAAAGCAAAAGAAAACTGCACTCCATGGTGTGATTATAAACAGAAATGTCATTCTCTGGCATTCTAATAGAAAACTGCTGCATACCAAGGCTTCTTGTTACAACTTGAAGGAAGTCTTTCTCTTCAGCTCTCTTGTCAAAATGTGATGCTTCCTTCTGGGGTGCTTAGCTTTTATGCGGGGGGGCGGAAGAGGTGGAGTCAGTTGCCGTCACTGAGCAGTTCCTCAGTAAGAGGTAGCGGCTCCCCTTGGCTCGTATATCTGGGAAGCACAGGTAGTCATCGACTTACGACCACGTCCGGTTATGACGGATTCTAAGTAGATCTGGACATAAGACGGACCAATATATATATATATATTCAGACCTAACTGTATGTGTTGTACTGTATAACAAGTCACTTAAGTCATATTGTTTGTTTTATATGCATTTTTACCATCATTTTAAAAACATTGTGTAGATTTTCTATCTTTTTCATTTAATTACCTCTTTTATTATTTTGTTTTATTATTACTTTTGCTCACATGGGTGCTGAACCTTTAACAGCTTCATGAGTCCTTTCTTTGTCTGTGTTATGTTATGTCACTAGTATAAGCCTCTCCCAGTGTTCATTGTGTTAACTATGACAGGAGGAATTATACCGGCAGAGTTTGAGCACTCATATGTTAATAATAACCATTAACAGATAAAGGAGTTCTGTGGTTACATTTTGGTTACATTAACTATTTGTGGCAGTTCGTATGAAGTGGCACATCGTGAGACACAACACACAAGCCTCGTCGGTTAACTAGATATAGTACAGTATACACTAGTTAACAAAGCTGGAGCACAGCAGTACAGTGCAAGTGGTGCAGTGAAATATAGGTTACAATGGGATAACTTAAACTCACATTCATTCACATTCGCTTTCTTTCCTCCCTCAACTACTACCTGCTTGGAAGATGTCCCACTGACATATGTGTGTGACTATATATATTTATACACACACACATGTGTGTGTTAGGGTTTTATGGTATACCAGTACTAGAATGTACCGAGAAAACCCAAATTTATAAAAAGGTATGATATCAGCATTTTGTAAAGTTCAGCTTTCCTCTCAACACTCGCTATTGCAGCTGTTGGAAAATATGAGTTTTGTAGACTTCACAAAATTAAACTACATGTTTCAATTTGATTGAAACTTCATGGCTATCAAGACGGAAGTAGAGTGTAGGGTGGCACAATGGTGCAGTGCCCCAAGGAGGCTGGAGTATTATCCCATTATATAAATATCATCCCATTATATAAAAAGGGTGACAGGGCAGATCCAAGCAACCATAGGCTAGTAAGCTTAGCATGCATTACAGGAAAATTAATGGAAGGAATTATTAAGGATAAGATTGAGCAACACCTGGCAAGGACAGGAGTTATTAGGCACAGTCTGCATGGGTTCAGAAGAGGGAGGTCATGTTTTACTAACATGCTGGAATTCTATGAGGAGGCAACAAACGGATACGATCAAAGTGGAGCAGATGATATTATTTGTCTTGACTTTCAGAAAGCATTTGATAAGGTGCCACATGAGAGGTTGGGCATCAAATTAAAAGAACTGGGAGTTCAGGGTGATGTTTTTAGATGGATGGAGAACTGGCTCAGACACAAGAAGCAGAGGGTGATGGTGCGAGGAACCTCATCAGAATTAGCTGATGTTAAGGGTGGTGTTCCACAGGGGTCAGTGCTGGGGCCACGGCTATTTTTAATATACAGTATATAAATGATTTAGATAGGAATATAAGTAACAAGCTGGTTAAGTTTGCAGATGATACCAAGATAGGTGGATTAGCAGATAACCTGGAATCCGTTATATCATTACAGAAGGACTTGGACAGCATACAGGCTTGGACAGATTTGTGGCAGATGAAATTTAATGTCACTAAATGTAAAGTATTACACATAGGAAGTAAAAATGTTAAGTATGAATACACAATGGGTGGTCGGAAAATCGAGAGTACATCTTATGAGAAGGATTCAGGAGTCATAGTGGACTCTAAGCTATTGACTTCCCGACAGCATTCAGAAGCCTTTAAGAAGGCTAACAGAATGTCGGGTTATATAGTGCCCTGCTATGTGGAGTACAAGTTCAAGAAGGTTCTGCTCAACCTTTATAACACACTGGTGAGGCCTCATCTGGAGTATGGGGTGCAGTTTTGGTCTCCAGGCTACAAAAAGGACATAGCAGCACTAGAAAAGGTCCAGAGAAGAGCAACTAGGCTGATTCCAGTGCTACAGGGGTTGAATTATGAGGAAAGATTAAAAGAGCTGAGCCTATACAGATTAAGCAAAAGAAGATTAACAGGTGACATGATTGAAGTGTTTAAAATTATGAAGGGAATTAGTACAGTGGATTGAGACTGTTATTTTTAAATGAGTTCATCAAGAACACGGGAACACAGTTAGAAACTTGTTAAGGGTAAGTTTCGCACAAACATTAGGAAGTTTTTCTTTACACAAAGAACGATAGACACTTGGAATAGCCTACCAAGTAGTGTGGTAGACAGTAAGACTTTAGGGACTTTCAAAACTCGACTTGATGTTTTATTGGAAGAAATAAGTGGATAGGACTGGCGAGCTTTGTTGGGCTGAATGGCCTGTTCTCGTCTAGAGTGTTCTAATGTTCTAAGACAGTGAATTTTGGAGTTTTGCGTTATTTGCTTCAGAACCATTTTGGTACTAGTATTGTGGTCCAAAAGCTGATACAGAAATCAAAATATTAGTAACAATACAACACTAATATCTTGGCAAAAGAAACATCTCATCAAATCTGTTAATTCCGTTACTACTTTTGGGAAAGGGAGTCATTACTTTTACATTAGCATCTGTGTATGGTACTTTGGGATAAGTAGTCAAAATATCTTTAAAGCTTGTGTCTTTTCACATGCGTTGTACAGAGGTTGATGCTACTGGCTCATGAGTCCAGCATTTAAGATTTAAATGTCACAACCAGTTTGTGCCTGTGTGGAGTTTTCATGTTCTCCACGTGTCCATTTGCTTTTTCTCCAGGTGCTTCAGTTATCTTCCCGCATCACAAAGATGCACTTATTATTCCAATAGGTGTATTAAAATTGGCCTTGTGAAGGTTTGTGCATGCCATTCAGTACTGGTTGCTGTCTTGGGCCCAGTGTTGCTGATAGGTTTTATCTGGTCCCTTGTGACCTTAATTGGATTAAGTGTGCTTGATAATTTAATCTTAAACCATTTACATTTGTTTTCACAATATTTTTAAACATACATTCTTTTTTTTGCAAATTAGATGATTTATTGAAATAGAGGTAATTTATTGTCTTTGAATCACATCAGCATTGTTTATAGTGAAGTGACTTATCTTTACATTTTTTCATACAATTTTTTTCTTATTTCTAATCAGTTATCTGTTCTAACATTCTACCATATAGTGGCTGCAGACTTTTGTTTCAACCAGTTTCTTAATCAGAAGCCAGTCTTTGTTGATAATGAAACTTTACATTAAATTATACAGCTTGTTAATGATTTAACTCTTCCAAAGCAAATCTCTACTTATTACATTGTAGATTTTTATTTTCTGGGAACAGTATCCATATATTTTCTGGACCAGAACAGATTACCACTTCTTGGTCTTTCTCTTTTCTTTAACATAAATGCTTCATAATGCATATACACTGGTGTTAATGGGACCAAGTTAGCTGAAGAGAAGGTGGTTCCTTTGTAATTTGCATTTCATTATTACATAAAGCCTGCTTATGAAAACAGAAATCAATTAAAATCTGAATGGTGCTGTTAAAAACTAAAAAAAGCTATTCATGATTCTGAATTATAAAACTAAGCCACAAAAACTGGTTGCTGTACCAGCAAATTACATTGTCTCTAATTAAGAAACTGGATGAAGTGAACACCTGAAGCCAGGAGCATAATTGCAGAACCCTGACCTGTGTGACAGGCATAGCACAACTTTAAAATAACTTACAAGTCTACCCAAACATTGAATTGATGTCTGCCTCACAGCTCCAGAGACCAGGTCACTGTCCTTGTGGGGGTAGACCTTCTCTGTGTGTCTTTGTGGGCTTTTTCTGACTATGTATGTTTCCTTCTTAATTCCAAAGACATTTTGTTTGTTAGTTAAAATCAAAGGTCATAAAAGCCACGGGGGACCAGATCCTGAAAGCACCAACACTGTATGGATTAACAGTCACAATGTACATTTCTGAACACACCCATACTCAGTTACACAAGGCCAATTTAGAATCAGCAACTGACCTCACACCAACATCTTTGGGAGAAGAAAACTAAAGTATCTGGAGATAAACTGTCAAAGATGAGGGGAGAACATGCAAACTCCACAGACAATGACTGGAAAAGAATTCTGATGCAGCATCTGAGAGTTGCATAGTAGCAGCATTAACTAATACTTCTGGCACTGTGCCTTCCATGTTCAGTATATATAGATTTTAGACATTTTCAAATGTATTCCTATGTTTTTCGAATAAAATGGTTAAATATCTTTTGTGTTTAAAAGATTTTAATTACATTAAAACACAAACAATGATTCTTACCTAATACTGTTGTTTTTATGCACAGTGGTATATTGATGGAGGCCTAACCAATATGCTGCCAGTTGAGGCAAAGGAAGAGACAATTACTGTATCACCATTTTCTGGAGAGATTGACATCTGCCCCCAGGATGACCCAGAGACTGTTAATATTATGCAAATGTGTGGATTTAACTTTTACCTTAACATGCGCAACTTTATAAGGATGTCTGATGCTCTTTTTCCACCACCAAGCCAGGTAATTTTAGAAAGATCTCTCTCTTCCTAAATTAATGACTGTAAATTGAAAAACAGAGATGAATGTTTAAGCCAGGTATATGGATAAAAAGCTTTCAAGTTTTCATAGAACATTCCGATTCTTTGTGCATTCTCATGCACTGTGTTTTAGAAAAATCTTTCTAATTAAAAAAAAATACTTATTATTTATTGTGATAATCATTGTCTCAGTCCAAAATATTTTATTTTTCGAGACAACTATTTAGTGGTCATTTTGACAAACTGTTATTGTGAGGTATGAACAATCTTAGCACCCTCTGGGACTAGGCTTGGAAAAGAATCTTGGCTTCTGGATCAATAAAGTGTTAACAATGGATTAATCAACGTGTATTATATTTTATATACTACTTCATACGTTTTTATTATATGTTATGGTGAACAATATAAAAAGGTGATTTACAAGGTAGATTACCAAAATTACAAATTTTGAAGAATGAAAAATTGCACTAAACATTTACAGATCTAATTTATGTGAGCAGAAAACTTCTACTCCTGTTGGCTGCTCCCGTTAGGGGTTGCCACAGTGTGTCGTTGAAGTATAAAGAAGCTTTTCAGTGCCTCAGAGGAAAAATAGGCTTTAGTTCAAAGTTGAATGTGATAGATGGAAAAAAATATCTTTTGGTCTCACAGAGACCACAAAGAATCTTAAAGGCTCAGTAAGTGGAATGTTTAATAGAGATTCTCTGTTAAAAGTCATGGACACACATACATACATTACTGGACTAGTTTAGAATCAGCAATTAACTTAACATGCATGTCACTTGAGTATGAAAATAAAACCGGACTGTCAAGAAAAAAAAAAAATCATGCATACTGGGAAAATATGTGTTTACTCCAACAGTGTCAAGACCCAAATTTGAATTTACAACTCTGGACTTGTGCATAAATAAATTGTGAGGCAGCAGTACTAAACCACTCTGCCACAGTGATACTATATTATACATACACCAGAGCGCCACAACATTATAACAACTGACAGGTAAAGTGAATAATATGGATTATCTCGTTATAATGGCACCTGTCAAGGGGTGCAACATATTAGGCAGCAAGTGAACAGTTAATTCTTGAAGGTAATCTGTTGGAAGCAAGAAAGATGGACAAATGTAAGGATAGAAGACTGGGTCAGAGCCAAACAATAGGACTTGTGGGGTGTCCTCAGTATGCAGTGGTTAATACTTACCAAATGAGGTAGGCTCAATGATGCACATATGGAGTGAAGGCTATCCTGTCTGGTTTGATCCCACAGAAGAGCTACTATAGCATAAACTACTGAAGATCTTAATGCTGGCCATGAGAGAAAGGTTTCAGAACACACACTGCTTGCTGTGTACGCAGCTGCATATCTGCAGACTGGTCATAGTGCCCATGCTGACCTCTGTCCACTACTGAAAGCGCCTACAATGTGCATGTGAGCATCAGAACTGGACCAGGGTGCAAAGAAAGAATGTAGTCTTGTCTGATTAATCACATTTTCTTTAAAATCGCATGGATGACCGGGTGCATGTGCATCATCTGCCGGCAGCAGGATGCACTATGGGAAGAAGGAAAGACGGCAGAGGTAGAGTGATATTCTGGGCAATGTTCTGCTGGGAAAACTTTGGTCTTGGCATCCAGGCAGATGTTACTTTCACACATACAAATACTGTACCTAACGATTCATGCAGACCATGTACATCCCTTCATTGCAAAGGTGTTCCCTGATGGCAGTGGCCTTTCTCGTCAGAATAACACAGCCTGCCACACTGCATAACTTGTTCAGGAATGGTTTGCTGAACATGACAAAGAATTCAAGGTGCTGACTTGGCCTCCAAATTCTCCAAATCTCAATTTGATTGAGCATCTTTGTGATGTGCTGGAAAAACAAGTCCAATCTATGGAGGCCTCACTTTGCAGCTTACAGGAGTTAAAAGATGTGCTGCTAATGTCTTGGTGCCAGATACCACAGAACACCTTTGAGATCTTGTAGAGTCCATGCCTCGATGAGTTAGAGCTGTTTTGGTGACATGAGACAGAGTCTATACAATATTAGGCCGGTGGTTTTAATGTTGTGGCCAATTGGTGTATGTACTGTACATTCTCAAATCCACTTAATTCAATTTGTCAGTGATGGAGAGGGGGTATAGAACATATCTTGACAGCCCTGGATGCACCAGAGGAAAAAAATAATTTTACCTTTAGAGATGTGGGGATACAAATCCACGTAAACATGGGAGTGAATTTGAAACGCCACACAAATGTGGGCCAAGCACAAGATTTAAACTTAGGATGTTAGATCTGTGAGGCAGCAGCCCTAGCCACTACTGCTGCCCCGACCTATGATATAATTGCAATATAATTAATAACCTTCCATTTCTTCATGTAATAATGCAAGAACACAAATACCTCACATAACAATTTTAGTGTTGCAGAATTAGGCTAATGTGTCATTTTAAAATGATGTAAAATACAAATCAAATGTGACAGTGATCATGAATGATTAAACTTGTTCACTACTGGAACAACAGCTCAAAACAGAATCAAGACAGAAGAACTGCTAAAAGTATAATGATTTGGGAAAAGGGGATAAGGTTTTACTTTAGGTCTCTTTTTAGTGACTAAAGCAGTGTTTTTCTTTGTGGTCTATGTTCAGCATCTTCTAGGAAGGCCTTCTTTAAAAGTTACATCAATGGACAAATGTCAACTAATCATACTTCTTGTTCATGGTGCTAGAGTGTGGCAAAGTACTGGATGTTGCAAAGTGTGTACTGCCTTCAGTATACAATATAATGTACTTTAACTTTGAACCGGATGACAAATCACTGAATATCAAGACCCTGTGTTTAATCATTAACATTAAGGTTTGGCTCAAATATACCTGCATTGATAAAACCACTTTATTTTAGTCCAGAAGCCACAGTCCTCATTAATAAGACAAACTCAGACTACTTCAAATTACAACAAGGTATTCAACAACAGTATCTATTATCGCCAATGTTATTTGCGTCAACCGTCAAGTCATTGGTTATACATCATCGGAGGAAATCAGATATAAAGAGGATTATCAGAGAGACTTGAACGGAACATATCACTATATGATGATGTCCTTGTAATGAAGCATAAAGCTGAGGTCCTGACTCTCAGTTTTATTAAGGATCCCTGGGCATTCGTCATAAAAAGTAGGGTGTATCCTGATGTCCAGGCTAAACTACCCCCTCCATGGCCTAGTCATTCTGGTCACTAATCATCCATTGTCTCTAATTGGCTATCCCACTCACTCCTTCACCACCTAACACCTAATGTGTGGTGAGTTTTCTGTTGCCAAAGAGCTTCTGTCACATCATCCAGGTGGATACTGCACATTAATTGTGGATGAAGTGGCTCCCCACTCTCTATGTAAAGTGCTTTAAGTAGTGAGAAAAGCACTATAATAAATTTAAAGAATTATTATTATCATTATTATTACTTCCTGCCTTGTGCCCTGTGTTGGCTGGGACTGGCTCCAGCAGACCCCCGTGACCCTGTGTTCAGATTCAGCGGGTTGGACAATGGATGGATGGATTATTGTTACTATGATATGCTGCATTATATGATAGACAGAGTCCCCTCTACCATTAGTCTTAGATGTGTTAGGAGAATTTCAGAAGATTTCCAGTTTCAAAATTATTCTGAATAAAAATGTACTTTTCCCAGTGAACTCTCTAGCACAGGGGTGTCGAACTCCGGTCCTGGAGGGCCGCAATGTTCGCAGGTTTTTATTTTAACCACCTTCTTAATTAGTGGCCTGTTTTTGCTGCTAATTAACTTCTTTCGCCTTAGTTTAAATTAACTCGGCTCAGACCCCTTAGTTCTTTCTTTTTCCTTAATTAGCAGCCAAACAATAATGTGACACAAAACGAGCAAACAGGTGACCAGCTAACCACATTATTTGAACACAAAGAAAGGTGATGGTCTTGGTAATGTTGATTTCTCAGGTCAGTACAGAAACAGAAAATCAACAGTTTGGGAAATGTCTGCTGTGGCAGAATGAGAGCAGCAACAAGCCATGGAATTAAACAGGTTTAATTAACAGCCAGAATTGGCTTCTCATTAAGGAACTGGTTGGAGTGAAATTGGTTGGAGTTTGAAGGCCCAATTTAGCTGGTCATCTTTTGGCTCATTTCACGTCTCATTTCTATATGGCTGCCATTTAATGAAGAAAAGAATCAACTGAGAGGACTGAATCTTTAAAAACAGGGCTATTAAAATTAAGGGTAAAGGACATAATTAGCAGTGAAAACTGGTTAATTGTTAGAATGAAAACCTGCAGCCACTGCAGCCCTCCAGGCCCAGAGTTCGACACCCGTGCTCTAGCAGATCATATTAGACTGGATAGCTATTCATTCCTAATATCAAAACAATTTAAATAGTTGAAGATAACCATCATAAGCAAATAGCTTATAATTTTGGAAATACGATGGATAAAATCCAACAAGATATTAACAGATAGTCCATTCTCCATCTCACCTTAGTAGAAAGAATTAACACTGTTAAGATGAACATCCAAGTTGCTCTATCTATTCCAGAGTATCCCTATATGCATAAAGAAATTATTGTTCAAGAAATTACACTCAGTCATAACATCTGAAATTCAAAACAACCACATGTTCCCTAGATGACTCTATGAAGATCTAAAGCATTTTTTCTCTTTGTTGTGATTTCAAAGTAAATAGCTGTATCTGCTAAGTTTTTGTTACTTGTTTAACTTAGTAGCATGTCATTGTAATGTTATGGGTTTTGAAAATAAAATAAAATTAAATTAAAAAGAATAAAATGTAAAAAAAAAAACTTCTTTAAAAACTAAGATAATGACTCATCCTGAAAACTTTGAAGAAAATTATTTTCTATTTTACTGTAGAGGTCATTTTAATGTACCAGCAAACTTAGTTATTGCAAGTGATGTGGCTAAAGCATGCTCCTGTTATACTGTTTTGTAATTTTTTCTTGACCTACCCAGGACACACCAAATTTTACATTTTTCTGAAGATTTTGCATGCAGATTGCCCCAGTAACAATTTTTGATTAAGATTTTCATTGCTATAACAGGTTAAAGGCAGAGACACTGATCTATGCTTGTTTCACTCTTAACCCAATTTCCTTGGGAGGACCTTTGCCATAAATAGGATTTCAATGAGCCATCTGTGTCAGCAAGTCTTTAAATCTTTCAGAGCCATTTCTTCAACATGTTCATTCTGTCCTGCCAAAAAATGAAGCCAGATGCTCTTTACTTACAGCAGCCATGGATGTGAATGACCATGAGTGGCAGGGTGTCCTATGATTGGACAAAATGAGGGTGGAGTCAGTTTTAGAAGCAACTTTTTAAAACAACCCGCTATGTCTCTTTCTGTTTACAGAGAAGAAAAACATGTATTCATTAGAGGTAGTATCTAAAATAGTATTTATCTGCATAATCATCCTCTCTCATCTGTGTCATCCTATGCTATATCCCATATTTACAGTAATATACTTTGCAGGTTTTGAGAAAAATGTTTTTTTGTGGATATCAAGATGCCCTGTTCTTCTTACAAACGAACTGTAAGTATTCATTGAGTTTTCTTTTAATAGAACAGTGATTGCAGCCTTTTGGATGTGAATTTCTCAGAATATCAAAAATATAATTAGATACTCTAACTTACTGAAGACATAGAAGCATGGCAGCAAGAGTACTAAAACTAATCTTGATCAGGCTTCTGTATAAATTGGACAACACAGCATCTTACTTAAGTTTTCCAGACCTTGAATGTAATGTTTTACATAGCACACTCACACCTTTCCATTCCCCATAGGGATCTGAGGCATACTAGATGAAAAAACACAGTTAATTGTCTACTAATGTTTGGATTTTATGGCACGCAGATTATCTAGATATGTGCTGACTTTGGACTTCCATTATAAGAGTATTAACTTTTGTTAACACTGTAGCCCAGTGACTTTTCAGCCCTCCACTTGTAGAGCTATAAAAACAATTGTAATAATCATCTATCCATTTTCTATTTAATGCAGTACATGGCTGCAAGGTACTGATGTCTGTTCTGGGAGCAGCATGTGCAATCTGATAATCAACCCTGGAATAGGCACAAGTCTACTGCAGATGGCACTCATACACACACTCACATTGGGCCAATGTATAGTAACCAGTTAACTTTACCTCTATCACTTTGGGATATGGAACAATGACTTAGAGAGAACATAGATTTCAAACAGACAGTACCAGGACTTTACTGCATAATGGTGCAGTAGTGAGCAATAATATGCATTCTAATTTGGAAGCTTCTTTTTGATGAAAGGTTTTTGAATTTTGGACTTTGGCTATGGTATTGTTCCTTTCTTGAATTTTTGTATTTTTTTTTAATTTTTAAAATTAGCCCTTTTTTGGATTTAGAATTTTGTTACTTTTTGAGTGTAGTATCTTCAGCTTTAAGCTCTGATTTTGGGCAGCACGGTGGCGCAGTGGCCTCCTAACTTGCAGTTAGGAGACCCGGGTTCACTTCCCGGGTCCTCCCTGCGTGGAGTTTGTATGTTCTCCCCATGTCTGCATGGGTTTCCTCCCACAGTCCAAAGACATACAGGTTAGGTGAATTGGCAATCCTAAATTGGCCCTAGTGTGTGCTTGGTGTGTGGGTGTGTGTGTGCCCTGCGGTGGGCTGGCGCCCTGCCTGGGGTTTGTTTCCTGCCATGTGCCCTGTGTTGGCTGGGATTGGCTCCAGCAGACCCCCGTGACCCTGTACTTAGGATATAGTGGGTTGGATAATGGATGGATGAATGGAAGTTCTGATTTTTGAAGTAATTTTCTTGAATTTAAAATTTTACATTTTGTTTCCTTTTTTCTTTACTTAATAAATTCAAGTAATTAAAACTTCCACTTATGGAAGGACTTTTTTTTTACTGCCCATAACCTCCCCAAACCCCTCTTTGGTCTTAAAATCCTAAATTACAGAGATTAGGAATAAATAAAGTAAATTAGGAAATGTACAAATGGTGTAACATTCAGGTATATCTGTGGACTTAGTTAATTGTTTTGAAAGCCTGGGCTGGTTATTTTAAAATTTTGTTTATTTACTTCATTAATTAAACAGACCATATTTTTATCCATCCATCCATCCATTTTCCAACCCGCTGAATCCAAACACAGGGTCACGGGGGTCTGCTGGAGCCAATCCCAGCCAACACAGGGCACAAGGCAGGAACCAATCCCGGGCAGGGTGCCAACCCACCGCAGGACACACACAAACACACCCACACACCAAGCACACACTATGGCCAATTTAGAATCGCCAATCCACCTAACCAGCATGTCTTTGGACTGTGGGAGGAAACCGGAGCACCCGGAGGAAACCCACGCAGACACGGGGAGAACATGCAAACTCCACACAGGGAGGACCTGGGAAGCGAACCCAGGTCCCCAGGTCTCCCAACTGCGAGGCAGCAGCGCTACCCACTGCACCACCCACCATATTTTTATTTATTAAATATTCCAAAATAAAAGGGAGAATAGAATGTAATCTATATATATAAAAGCCAAATACCACTGACTTAGTCATCACGAAATCTCCCAAACCAAGAGGACTTGGGACTTGAAATTTGGAATGTAGGTTACTCTTGGCCCATAGGTGAAAGCTAAGAAACGGTTTTAAAAATGTTGTGGTCCAAACGCAAAATTTCTTATAGTTTTTTAGACCTGTTTGTATGTCTGTCCGCTTTTCACGAGAACCTCGTAACCTTAATTCCGCTTAATTAGTGAACGAGAGAACTACTTAAGGGATTTAGATTGTTTTTTTTTTCTATAATTTGCTTGAACATTCCATTGATTTTGCGACTTTCTCATTGCGCTAAGTATCAGAGTTCGCTTGCGGTACCGATTTATTAGCGCGAATCTGAGCGAGACTCATGCATGGGCTGCAGGGAGGGGGGCGGGGCCTGGGGCGTAACCTTAACTCTGCTTAATTAGTGAAAGAGAGAACTACTTATCGGATTTAGATTGTTTTTTTTTTTCTATAATTTGCTTGAACATTCTGTTGATTTTGCAACTTTTTCATTGCGCTAAGTATCAGAGTTCGCTTGCAGTACCGATTTATTAGCTTGAATCCAAGAGAGACTCATCAGGCTGTGGGGAGGGGGGCAGGGCCCTCCTCACTCATGCGTCTGCCTCGGGGCGTAACCTTAACGCCGCTTAGTTAGTGAACGAGAGAACTACTTAACGGATTTAGATCTTTGTTTTTCTATAATTTTCTTGAACATTCCAGTTGATTTTGCAACTTCTCTCATTGCGCTAAGAATCATAGTTCGCTTGCAGGAGCGATATATTCGTGCTAATCCGAGACAGAGGCTACGGGCCGAGGGGAGTGTGGAAGAGCGACGTCAGGAGTAGAGAGCTGGGCAGGGCCATCCTCACTGTCCTGTTTCACTACTCCGAAGGAGAAGCTGAGGGGAATGGCTAGTAATATGGTAAAAAATAGTAATAAAATATATTAGTATAAAATTACTAAAACTTAGCAAACTAATAAAACCTGCAATATTATGCAATTAAAAACAGATACCAAATAGGCTTGTGGTGGCTGAAACTGATTCCAGAGACATCAGATTCCAATTCATGAGAAAATTGCATCAGTTGATTAATATTGTTAAAGATTTAATCCTTTAAAACATTTTTGCCTGTTTTCTGCTACTTTGATTTAACTAGCTAAAACTTCATCATCTTTCACTCAGTATTAATGTTCTACTCAAAATAAAGTTCGGGCATTTTTCTTCCAGAATTTTTACAGCAGGGAAATTAGTTATGATGCACACATATGTTACAGAAGTATACACTGCAAAGTACATTTTTAATGTTATTCTTGTTTCCATAGGTGATGGAATAAGCTTCCATGAATGAGTCAGAGACAACCAGAAAAAAAATGATGACAAGTAACATGTCTGTTTTTACCGTTTTGAAGCAATACAAAAAACAGGAGTATTTTTCTCAATGTTTACTGTTTTCAAATAAAGATTCATTGCATATATATCTATTATTGAAAAACATATGGTTTATGTATTATATGTACAATATATAAACATTTACTCAGCAGTACGTTTACACGAATGTTGAAATCAAACTGAAAGATTTTCAAAAATCAAAAAAAAAAAATCACAGAACTGTTTGCATTACCTGACATACTTTCTTAGCTTAAAGTCCAAGACATTGCTGAAAATTTTAAATTTGTATTGAACAAGTCCTGGAATCTTTTTAAAGATTTAGACAGACGTCTAAATTGCAATATTCTTCTATAAAATTGAGTGTAAGATTTAGAGAAACAATAGTAATTTTGAGGCAGAAACCTACCAGTAGAACAGTAGTAATAATTACCTCAGTAATTTAGTAATAATATTGAAATGATATAAAGCATGTAGAATGCTCCACAGTGATAACCTACATGCAATTAGACTGCCGAGAGACAAATTAGGGTAGAGCAGCACACATATCTTCTTCCTCCCTAAGCAGCACTCCTAGCCCATCCCACAAAAGACTTGTTACTCCAGCTCAAGCACGGATCTCGTCTCAAATGTGCCATTTGCTTGCTTATTATTTGCACTGGATAAAAAAAATAATGTTTTGCTTGGCATAATATGAACATTCACCAAAGTGGGTGCAAATTTTTGATATGATCAGTCATTAAGAGTTTGTGAGAAGCAAACCCAAAACTCTCATCCTCTTTCAACACGCTTAAATATTTAAAAAAAACTCTCAATAACACTTGTGTTATTTTGTTATGTAATTGTTTCTAATTCTTTTGAAGTAACAGTCTCGTCTTTATCTTGTGTTCTGAAGATGTTGAGGTTAAAACGCGCAAAAGTCAAGTGGAAAGTGCCAACTTTTAATGAAGTTGCCTCATTTTTTTCTTATTTTTGCTAGATATTTACACGTAGATGATCTAAAAATGTTACTAGCTTATATTCAAACTTCTAGACTGTTCTTCAAAGTTTTGTAGCAATAATTACTTTGTTTTTTGCGTGATGCTCGAAAAGACAGGCAAACATAAAATCAATTTTGGATTCTGTAATGAAGATGTACCTTTGTGACTTGGTTTATGAGCATTTTTATCCTTCAATAGTTATGCTTGTGTGAGCGTGTGCTTTGATAAAAACCCCAGATTTTTTTAACCTCATCAGCTAAAAGAAACAACGCGTGCTACATTCATACTGACTGATTCAACACTATGCCAATAAATATAACCACATACTGCATCTATTTAATGAACTGTCTTCACTCAGTTATAATGTTGCAAGATGCAGAATCGCGTTAAATATAAAGAACCAGCACTGAACGTTGCGCTATTATGTCTTAACCTGGCCTTAAAACGCACTCGAACTCTCGGATAGATAGATAGATAGATAGATAGATAGATAGATAGATAGATAGATAGATAGATAGATAGATAGATAGATAGATAGATACTTTATTAATCCCAAGGGGAAATTCACAAATTAAAAGAACTAAAAAACTGAAAGAACTAAATCTAAAATGATACCAAGTACATGGCGTGCGGTGCTATTTGAATTAACTGAAAATTCCATAATTTACACGCCGCCAAAACACACTTGGAATCATTTCTCAAATGGCAACTCTTCTTTTTTACTTTCACGTATACGATGTATGGGGAAAGTATTGTAATCGTCCAAAAATTTCATGTCGAGATTTTGATGAATCTCGAAGTTTTACACCTCCCTGACTTTCTCATAAACAAAGTATTGGGAAAAGATTGGAATCCTCCAAAAATTCCATTTCGAGATTTTGATGAATCTCGACGTTTTAGACCTTCCCGAATCCGAAAGTACCATTTTTGGAATTATGGTTATGTGTCTGTGTGAGTGTGGGGGAAGAAGTTAGGGGGTGTAAACACGATAACTTGAGTACGCTTTCATTTAGGTCAAAGAATTTTTCATACACGTATTTGGTACAAAATGTAGATTTCTATCAACTTTTGGGCTATTGCCGCTAAGCAGAAGTGGTACTTTACCTTTTATTCACGCAGCTGCAGAGTCCGATTTATTTAACTTTACTTTTATTGGGGTGACAACTGCCGATTTTTTCAAAACGCATTAACCGCTATCAACACGTTAGTTCTACCATGACCCTTTCAGGCATCACTCGGCGCGTAAATGAAACACCACGCCCCCTTTGTGGTCATCTGACTCACCATGGCGGGTCTAGAGGCGGAAATACGTAAAGGATGGGACGCATACGCGCGGTTTTTCTTAACTACCACGCACCACGGGATAGTTTGGCGCTAGTCAGGTGGGTGTATTTGTTCGGCAAAATTTTTTGACAGAGGTGTGCAACGTGTTAGACTTTATGGAAAATAAAACAGTCAGCTCGGTTTTATTCTTCCATTTTTAAGTTTGCTTGTGATCCAAAAAAAAGTCAAGAATTTGAATATACAGCCTCTCAACATTAAGAGTATTCAAAAAATACTAAGTATGGAATAATTCGCCAAGCGTATATCAGTCGTAAGTATCAGATCAGTACAATATACATAGGGGTTATTACGAAGGTGACGTTCAACATTATTTTAATTAGTATGATTATCTCTATGTAAAGATGGTTAGATATAACTATAGCTACCCTCAGACCTTGGATGTTTTAATTAGCGACTTTAATTGATTATTTTTGATATACTCTTAAGAAAAGTAATGGATATAAGACAAAGTTATCACTTGTAAAAGTAAGATCTACAAACATATCAGTGTAGTGTTCGCTCTGTTTATAGAATATATTTTAACACCTGATCTGCAGTAACTGCGATATCACATGTAGGCCCTTTTTCAAGCGGATCTCCATTTGTAAACCTGCAAACATCAAACGCCTTACATCTCTGGTATACACGTTACTGCTTCCTTAGTAATATACATACTTTGGCAGTGTGCTGAAATTCACGAAGGTTAAAGAGATGCCGTACTTGTGTTTGAGTCAAATAAGTTAAGCGTTAATGATCAAAATACTCCTGATTAATGAAAAACTGTTCAAAAAATCCCCTTACTTAAACGTAGCTCAAGTTTTTAGACTAGTACTTTCTCAATTTTATTAAATAAACCTTTACAACAATTGTTTTTGTTAAAGTATTTCCCAGTATAAGTATGTTGCTTATTTCTCCCATAATTATGTGGCACCACTTAATGATGTGACATGTTTGTCTTCTGCCGTGTTTTTGTAATTCTTACTTGAGGCTTTCTGGATGTCCTTTTACTAAGGATAGTGAACACTGCAGACTATAATCCTAAATTGCAGGCATAACTCTGGTTCAAAAGCATTGCATTATTTGTATTACATGAGAAGACCTTTTAGTAAGTATAATGATATGTTTCAAATTTTGGTTTAAATAAAGTTAAAAGTGATGTGTGGTGAATGACAAATGAGATTATGTTTGATGATCGGTGTCTGGTGACGCATGGTAAGTGACAAGTGTGAGCTGATGTGTGACTAATGATAAATTACAAATGATGCATGACATCAAATAATACTGATGCTTGATGATAGAAGTTAAAAATACTGACACCGTACAGTAGCAGTGTGTGTTGTACTGATGTTAGTATCAGTGGAACATCTGTAGTACTGTGCAAACTGGCAATGAAACAAAACCATTGCAATCTCATTCTGCTGTCCGCTCACTAATTCCCACCTACAGTAAGTATGAAAAGTGGAGGGTTTTTTTTGTTTGTTTTTTCTGTTCTCCCAGCCACCTGACTCCTCTTTAGAAACAACTGTGATATTCTACAGTATATAATGACTCTACTTTTTTACTAATTATATATCTATGTATTGTAGGCTTGTATTAATTTATTTTTTGTTTGTTTTTCATTTTTATTCTTTACATTTTTCTTTTGTTATAACTGTTTCTTTGACATCTTGTAAAGCACTTTGAGCTACATTCTGTGTATGAAAATATGCTGTAGAAGTAAATGTTGTTATTGAGAAATCTGCCAGGAAACAGAAGATTTAATTTCTTAATGTAAATTAATAAATTAACATTTATTGAACTGTGAAGATATTGCAGGATTCCAATAAAAAAATAATTCTTTCTTGCAGTACTACAATAACCAGGTAAATTAACAAGTTGGGGGGGGGGGATTCTCACTTTTTGGATGTTGTCACCAAGAAACGCTGGTTGCAACTTTTATGTGGAATATACTTTGATGTTTAGGGAATAGCATTGAATTTACCCTACTGATCATTATCCATCTTAAAAATGTAGACACTGAAAGGTAAGAACACTCCACAAAGTATGGTGACATTTTAGATTATGTAATATTTTGAAAAAACTAAGAATTGCTATAAGTGCAGTTTGCATATCAAGCAGAAGTAGTGAGGATATTATATGCAGGATAGAATATGGGCCATAGTAGCTTACATTATTCATAATAAGCTGTGGCACTGGGGGGCAGTATTGGCAGCTGAATGCATGGACCTTTGCATGAAAGAAACAAAATCTACTGTATGTTAGTTTGTTTTCAATCGGGTATAGGACTGCAAATATATTTAATGACAATCGTGAAAGTAGCTTCTTTCCTTTATTTGCTCAACAAAATTTTTAGTAAATATTTGTGGTATCTTATTTGCTTTGTTAAGACCATTGTTCTTCAAAGTAAAAAATTCATTATAGGCATGATCACCTTTTACCATATATAACTGGAAACTTGACACCTTTCTTTAACAATTGCATAAAGTTACGATATTATAAAAATGAATATAGCATAACTTAAGTAATTAATTATAGTCCTGTTGATTTGTACATTTAGTGCCAAATTGTATGAATTAGTGGAAAACTGTTTTGGATATATCATAGCTGCCATGCTTTTTCATTTTTGAAAGTAGAGCTCACATAGCTTCAAAACCAGTATTAAAAAGCTAATTTTCCTAGACTGTCTTTTTATGAATACAATATAGTATAATACATTTCAGCATATTGTTATGGTTTCTTTATTGTATTAAACAATCTGCCTTACAGTATCAAGGCTTTACAAACTTAACTGTTAATTTATAAAATGTCTGATTTTGTGCATATTGCCACGAAGATATGTTTTAATAGGTGATAAACAAATTTCTTTAACTTGCAGATCTACAGCACTTTCAATATTTGTCTTTTGGAGTCTATTCTTTTAACATCTTAAATTTGGTTTATATCAAATGTAATTTTTCACGTTCATTATGCTAATATACTTCAGTGTATTTTGTGAAAAATAATAATCATTGTTTGCATTTATATAGCGCTTTTCTCACTACTCAAAGCGCTTAGCAATTGCAGGTTAAGGGCCGTGCTCAAGGGCCCAACAGAGCAGAGTCCCTTTTGGCATCTTACGGGATTCTAACCGGCAACCTTCTGATTGCCAGTGCCGATCCCTAGCCTCAGAGCCACCATGTTAATATAAATTATCATTGGAAAAGTTTTGCTGTTTCTCAAAGCCATTTTTATAAATTAGCACATTTATGTATTTTTGTGAGCAACTGAAGTTTTGCACACAAGCAGATAATCACCTCACTTATTCACTTAATATCCAAAACCTTGCAATACAGTAGTGAAATTTAGTTGCAGTTGAGAGTTTTAAAAAATATTTAATTAATTATAATTATATTTGACATGTACATTTTTAAGGCAGTTGGTTCTTAATCATTGAATGTATGTATTTTTAAATAACTATTTTCTTAAATATGTTAATACTTCATGTTGTACATATGCTCTGTCAAAATGTTTGCGGATTTTTTTCTTGTTCTCATGATTAAGCTCTTTATTGTTTTTATATCTGTTGTTGAAGTAAAGGATTTGGTTTTCCATCATGATATCTGTGATAGCAAAGTAGAATGTAATTAATTAACAGCAATTTTTTAGTTTGGAATTCAGTTATGATATCAAAGACCACTCATGAACAGATATTTAGAAAAATGTTTCGTATTGAACCTCTTTCAGCTGTTTGCTACATTATGCTGCTTGCCCCAATCCTTTTTGGTTTTATTTTGAAAGTCTCTTTTGCCATATCCCTTGTGTGAGCTTTTATTTTTGAACAAGTAACAATAAAAAAAATGAATAGTAATGATCATATATAACTCTGCCAGTCTGTCATTCCAGAAACTGCTGCTTCCGTGTTTAATGATAGCAGTTACTGTAATTTGTTTGTGTACTAATACTTCTACTGTGCATTATGCAGCTCTTTTAGCATAACAGACTACAGCTTGTTTTGTCTTCCTCACAGATCTGAAGATTTCTTCCAGTCCTGTTTCTTTTACTCACGTTTGTGGAAGGCAGATTGACCAAGAAGCTATGGAAAATTCTCTTCCAGCTGACAAGTGTAAAGAAAATATTCAGTCTCTCCGTGCCTCCCAGGAGGAAGCATCACAAGCTTGTACTGAAGAAAGTCCTCTAAGTGAAAATGTAAAGTTGAAAGACGGAGTGTCATCTGGGTATACAGTACAGACTTCAGTGGATACACTTGCTCCAGAAGAAGAAACTTTTCACATTGATAGATCTTCAGGTTGTACAGAACAGAAATTTACGCAAAGTCCACTCTGCCCAGACCAGACATCAGAGGAGCCACCAACACAACATGAGACAAACCATGAGACTTCACTGCTCCACAGTGAGAATAACTCTGATTCATCTGTCCCAGGTTCTGATCAAGATTTTGATTGGAATTTGGAAATTTTGGAGCAGGCAGTTTATAATAGTTTGCCAGCGTGGGTACAAGGAGGTATGTACTGATGTAGTTTGTTAAAGGAAAAAAAATGCTTTTGTATTGATTTTTATGAATATGTTTGCTTTCAAACAGCAAGCTTTTTAAAAGCCTGAAAAAAATTGCTTATATTACCTTGAAGCAAATTGTACTAAAGTCAGATTTTATATAAACTTTTTTGTCTCCTTTAAAACCAGCCAGTAATCCCTAAAACAAAGAATATTTCAGCAAGCATGTGAAACTCAACTTGTTTAATTCAATTTTGGAAGTTAATAGTCAGTGGGTAGTAGGTTTTTGACAAAAGTGCCATGTTGCTGTTATTTATCAGTCTCCCACGTTTTGTCAGTGTAACAAAAGTGTCAGTTGTGGATGCAAAATGGTTACAAGTCACCCAATGGCATTTTTTTCTTTCCTTCTCAAGTGTAGTGTTACCAGTAGCTGCATATGCAGCGCTTTGTCCCTTTAGAGGTTTCTTAGTGATCTATCATGTTAAAATTGTTGTGTGTTTCTTGAATGATTTTAGAATTTTACTTTAGTATAAATAAGAGTATGACATACTTGCATACACTGTAATGTAGTATATTTATAATCTAACATATTATTGATCATTTTTTTAAATGAATCAAGAAGTATTTATTTTTCTCAAATTAAAATGTCTCTCTCTCCTTTTTTTTTTTTTTTTTATATCATTTTAGCGTTGCTGTTCAACCTGGTAGGCCAAGAAGGCATTTTTGGATTCCTGTCCAGGTCTCCATTCCTGCGGCTTTTGTCCTATTTCTTCCTTCCCTATACTCTTCCATTGTTCTTGACCTATATCTTTTGCCAGAGGTTAGTGAGCTTTGTAGATATCATAGTTGGATGTAATATTACATCTAAACCGAATTCCTAGTTTTATGTCTTTCTCTTATTTTTATTTTCAGGTGATAGAAGGGGGACTGTATTTTAAAATTATATTTTGTGTTTTTTTTGGATTAATTTATCTTGTATTACCATTATTACCATTTGCTTCTTATATTACTGTAGGAAACCCAGTTAAAAAAAAAAAAAAAAGATTGTCACAGCTAAATTTTAACATCGCCAGAAGTTTGACAAATATCAACAGAACATATAGAAAGCTGTCTATAGTGAATTAGTTCAGGAGTTGTGTGAATGTGAAAACTGATTGAATATGAATAGGTCAACACTAACATTTAAGGCAATGCAAATGTCAGTAAAGTTGTATGCTTCCCAGACCTACTAGATGGCAGCATCCCTGGGCTTCAGGACCCATTCAGACACCTGCAGGGAATGCTGGTTATTGTAGTCGGGTAACGCAGCCTTGCTGAGGTCCACGGGTGAAGCAGGGAGTTGCACTCCCTACTCTTTGAGACTTCAGTATGGCCCAGAAATACTTTCAACAGATGAAGCCCTAGTACCGGAAGTACTCCCAGAAGTACTTCAATAAAGAAACCGCATTGCCTTGTCCAGATGAGTCAGAGCTGAGAGAGGTGACAAGCAGCACTCACCCGGGAGGAGTAGCCGTAAAGAAGTTTGTATATTTGCTGTATGGAGGTGTTTGTTTGAAATAAAACCCAAATAAGTCTGCATCCGTGTTTGGAGCTCTGTGGTGCCCCCTGTTAGCCACTAAATATATAATGTGTGTATGTATACTGTAATATAATAAAACAAAGTTTTGTAAGTTAAATATTAATGTGACTTTGCCATTTTGAAAGTTATGTTTTGGCAATGTGAACCTATTGTTCCAGGCACATCCTTTAAACATTTTTACACTATTAAAATTAGTCTCCACCCTTAACTTGGCTCCTCCCTATAAAAAAAGGAGTTAGGAGTCAGGTAAGCTGATTTGTGTTTTCTATTAAATATAAGCTGGAATTCTGTGTTTTAACACATTCCTGTCTGTTGTAGCACCAGAGAGTGAAGACATGTTGCCTGTTAGTTGAACATGTAAATAAAGATTTCACTGTACTTCATATAAGTGACAATGATACTACTTCTACTACTACACATACAAAAATATAATTTAAAACTATATATTGTATTTGGTTAAGTATTACAGTAAATTAATATTTACTAATGCAAATGTTAGTTCTGAAGGATACTACTGATGCTTCTTTACTCACTATATGCTTCCACAGTTGCTGAAAAAAAAGTACATTATATTAAGTGATTCAAATAATGAACGTGAAGTTTAAATCGGTGGTTACTGAAAATGACAGAAGTTGAGTACTAACTATATAGGGATATTTGACAGTTGTTAAGTAGATTACAAAAATATTTTTAGAATTATTGATTTAGCTGTTTTCTGACATTGTGCACTTGATATAAGTCATAAAATGGGACATTTCCCTGTTCAAACAAGCAAAAAATTACATAGATATTATTTAAAACAGTGCTGTGTTGAAAATTATCATAAAGTGAAGCCAGTGGTGAAAATCGTTGTCTGTTCTAGTAAATTATGAAAATAATACTACTTTTACTATTTCTATATGGAAAATGTCACAATTACTACTTGGGAGAAAATGCAAATTCTATAAAGCGGGCAGAATAAGTTCTAGTTTAAAAAGTGTAATTGGCAGCACAGCAGAGACATACTCTAATTAGTAGATCTGGCAATTAGTGATTAATTATGTAATGCACAGAGCTTATCATACGCACAATGTACAACGTACATGTGCCGTTGAACAAAAACACAAAGCTGTTGCATAATTTCATGCAAAAGTAATGGCAAGGGAAAATTGTGTTTTAAACTTAAAAAAAATGTTTAGTTGTTCTGTTTACTTTAAGGTGGTTTAATTTTATTTATTATTGCTTGAATCTTTTTCAGGAGCCTTCTCTACATTGTAATCTGATTAAGACCATCTTCAAGTATTAACTATTGTATTGGAATACCCACTTTGAAATAAGTAACATGCAAATGTTAAACCCACTAGTGTGAATTCAGTGCACAATTTTATAAAATAACATACCATAACCGTAATGTCAGGCATGATTTGGTTACATTTCAAATTACAGACTAGTACTCGGGAGAAAAAATAAGAACCATAACTGCAAAGCAGTGGTTCTCTCTCATTTAACAGACTTTCCATATTTCATGTCATATGCTTATGTGAACTTTCAGAGTCAACTGATTACCATTGTCATCTTTGTATGTAGCACTTTGGTTTGCCTTGTACTATGAATGGCGCATTAACTAAAATGTGCTCATTCCCATTATATTATTATTAAAGGGTAAATCTTGTTAAATTACTGTAATAGAACGAAAAATTTCTATGGCAGCATTTTGTTTTTGTTTTATTTACAGTGGAAGATGCTGTATGTGAAATTTCCATTGGGAAATTTCACATTAATACCATTCCAAATAGCATCAACAATTAGAAGAACTTTGTTGCTGTCTTTTTTGAGAATTGAAATAATCCTGATGTCTTGTTTTATTATAACACTAGCTGTTTAAGCCCATGCTGTAAAAAGCCCGGGCTCCTAGAAATTATTGAAATCATCAGAAAAAAACTGAAATGCAGAGTCGGCGGTTTTGTTTTGTGGATATGCTCACCCCCCCTTGTCTATCAGCGGCCAAGCAAGTTTCTCTCTCGTTTGTCTGTCCTCAGCGGTCTCACTTTGGCGATGGAGTCACTTTCTCTTTCAGCTTCATGCTGTAGCCTCGTACGTCTTTCTTCTTCCGACTCATTAACTTGGGGCTGCCTTGCTGGCTCTTTGAGCTTCATGCTGTAGCCTCACACTTCAGGGCCGGACAGAGACGTAGACGTGCAGGCACACATAGACGTGCAGGCACATTAAATTTGAAGTGAAACAGTTCCTTTGCTATTTATTGGGACTTTAATTTAATAAAAGAGAGAGAGAATAGGTGGCTTTTCTAGCAAAAAAGAATGTATCAGGCAGAACTTCTAAAATTCTGTACATCCTGACCCATGTGGAATCCTCACAGGTGGCGCAGTGGTAGTGCTGCTGCTTTGCAGTAAGGAGATTGTGGGTTCGCTTCCCGGGTCCTCCCTGTGTGGAGAGCACTTTGAGTAGTGAGAAAAGCTCTATATAAATGTAAAGAATTATTATTATAATCTACATAAGAGGGCCCTTCAATGTACTGTTTCCCGAGGTTGGCTTCTGTCTTGCATTCAGTTTGGCCTGGATAGGCACCTCTCGCCTGTGATCACGAGTAGTGTTAAGCAGGTTTGAGAATGTCATGCGAATTAGTTGTAATCTGATTTTAAAGACTGCTGCATATTTCCAATTTTTGGTTTTTTTTTTCCTTCTCTTTTATTGAGTATTATTAACCTTTTCATATATTTAATCTGGTCCTACTATAGATGCACCTTTATGCTCAATACTGAGAAGGTTTTAGAGGCATTATTGTAATGTTACATCTTTTATTATGCATTTTCAGTGTGTGAAAACTGAGCACTTGATAAGGAAACCCATGCTGGCCACGTTATCATATTCCTGTTGCATGCTGTTAAACATGTATGAAGCCCTCTGAGCAAAACAAAGGCAATATAAAAAGCATGTTATAATTAACAGGAAAACATCTGCTTTGTTTTTGTTAGAATGCTACACTGGCTCGTGACCCGTCCAGAGGAGGTGCTTCTTTTTTGTCAAGGCGTGAAGCAGACTCTGATGATAATAAAAGATTTGGCTATTAAAAATTTATCAAGACTGTTTGTTGAGAGGTAACTACTTTCATTGTATAAATCACATTTTTGATAAATATTTTCATTGTATAAATCACATTTTTGATAAATATTTTGCTTTGTCTTGATTTCCTTACTGTAATTTGATCCATACTGTTACCACTGTGTTGAAACTTGTATTTTATAAGGCAGTAGATATTTGTAGGGTACTTTCCAAGATGATCTAGGTTATGGAAATTAGTTATGAGCATTAATTTCAGTTTGCATGAGTTGGAAATGCTTTAAAGAATGTTTTCTTATACAATTAATCACATATTGAATGAATATTGTGCTCATGCTGGTACATTAAATGAGCTGACTCTATTTAGTTAAGACTTTTGCTCTACAGGTCTGTTTTGGAATGTACTGCATGTAGGAATGCTCCTTTAAACATAAGGCCCTTTTCACACTTGCCAAGATTTTTCAGGTAATAGGCATTGATTTCTTAGGTTCTGTGTATTTGTGAACAAATCCAAGAAGTTCCTGAATCAACCACAACGTATGTCATGATACCCTCAATCAAGATGTACTGATGCTGATACCAGTCAATCAGTGATAACATACTTGCAGTGATGTATATAAGACTACAGTTATCCATGATTGTTTTGCAGAATTAGTTTTCCAGGGTTATGTATTTAAATTCACAGATTTGATGAATAACATAGGAATTATTTACCTTAACCAAGAAGAGTACTAAACTTGATTATCAACCAAGCTCAGGTGTGTATTGTCAACTTTAAACTTACAGCTTTCTACCAGCAAAAAGAGCAGTGCACTTGGGCACCGCCCAGGAGTTCCAATGCCTGTAAATATAGCAGTATATATATATATATATATATATATATATTGTGATCCTTGTGAATTCATATTTAACTATGCTCATTTTTATCTTTCCATTCATGGTATTTATACCTCAAGAATATCTTTGTAATTAGAGTAAATAATGCAAAACATTTAATGCTTAGACAGAATGCAAACCTTGAAGAATCCTGGACTGGGAATATACATGGGACTGAACTGGCAAATGCTCTTAAAATAGATTGTCCTGCAACATTTGTTAAAAAGCAAATTTTAATAAATTCTTAAAAATGGTTATTCTGTTAAGTTTGTATTGTGTAAAAACACAACGCCCCAGCTTATGTAAGAGAGAGTCTGATAGTCACGTTTATGTACTCTGACCTCTGCTTGTACTCTGAGAGAAGTCATTTAACTTAGTAAAAATATATTAACAATTGTGTGTAAAGTGTTTCAGCTGCCTGCATTTGAAAATAAAAAGGCTGCACGTTCTCACTGTACACAAAGGTTGCCCCTTTCTTTGTGAATATGACACGGTGATCGAAAAATCCAGAAATGTTACATGGTAACATGTAAATTTAAATGACATTGGTTGCAGAAATTCAATAGCTGTGGGACAATATATACCTCTTAACTTAGCATCTCATTTCTCTGTTACAATGCATAGATGAGAGCTTGCTTCCATTAAGCAAGCCTAGAACTTACAACAATGTGTAACTTCCAACTTTTCTACTATAGGTAGAACTGTGTTACATCCTCCTGCACCATTGTTTGGAAGAGTATAAATTAAACTAAACTTATTAGTATAATAGTTGTGAAATAACTGCTGCCTTTCTTTGTTTCGTTTTAAATTTTACCTGTGTACTTTTATGGCTTTCTAAATTTTCTATCTGTAGTAGATTGTATATATCAGCCACCTTTACTGTTCCATTACAGCTTGCTTATTTTTTTTTTTATTTATTTATTTTTTTTTGCTATATTACTTAATTTTGGTAATTTTTTGCAACAACCTTTTAATGATGTCAAACAACTACTTGCAATCTGTGATATTAACTACTGTACTTTTAAACGGCTTTGAACTTAAGCTACTTCTCCTGCTCTTGTGTGCCTTCAGTGCAGACAGATACTTTCTTTCTATAGAAAATTGAATAAGTGAGTTGTTTTGCAAATGTGTAAATTTTTGGATTAGTAATTTCACTGGCTGTTGCTCCCGTAGCATCTGCCCTTTTGTATACCACAACCTGAAAAACAGCTGATATTTGTAATGACCAATTTGCACACTTAAATTTCCTATCAATATTGCTTCTGAACAGACCAAAAATTAACAAAATAACTCTCTAAAAAGAAAAAAAAAGTTATGAAAAAAACCCTTAATAACCAAGTACAGTAAGTCAGAGAGAATATAAATATACCAAATTGGATATTGATATACAGTATGATACATCCTCTGATGCACCAGTTCCTGCTCATTTTTGTGGTATACTGAACAGACAAAAGAGATGAAATATGGAAGTATCTTAATTTGCACATTTCCATATGTAAAGCTGAATGTGTTGCTTTTTTCACATTCAGAACTGGATATGTACATGTACAAGCTAGGATTGTAAAGGTCTATGGTAAAGACACAGAAGAGCATTAAAATGTATACTACTTGAATTTAATTGAATTTAGTTTTTTCATAGATACATACTGTATATTGCTTAGCTCAGTATATGATTATAATACCAAGCTGATGCAAAGGCACCTACAGCACTATGATTGCACAATGTTATCTTACTATTTAGGCATTATGATTTTTTTTTTTTTTTTTATTGAACAGAGCAAAACACATACAGAAACGCACAGTTCCATCTATGATATACTCATGCATGCAACACAGCAGTGTAGCTATTGTTTTTTAAAGCAACAAAATAATTTGATTGCTGTAATCCAATTAACATTAAGTAAGCTTAACATTATTCAAAGTTATTGACTGTCTGTATACCTGCATTGTTATCACTCTTTAATATTTTCTTCATCAGTATGCTGCTGTTGGAGTATGTGAATTTCCCCTTGGGATTAATAAAGTATCCATCTATTCATCCTTGTAAATTCTTTGTGATTGTTTAGTTAGTTCTGGTAATATATCTTGTTTCCATTCACATAATGTGATTTGTTTCAGTCACCTTTGTCAATCAGATTTTTGTCAAACTTTGGATTTGTGCTATACCGATACTTTAACTAGTGAAATGGAAGTGTGCATAAGATTTTCAGTTTAAATACAATTTGGGTCTTTGCTTGAGGCAATATTAACCTGTATTAAATATCTTGTATAAGATTTTATGTTGCCTAATAAACTGTATGGTATACCATTTTTCATGGTTTTGCTTTTGCTACAGAGGAAAGACAAAGTCTCAAGAATGGTATAGTTTATATTTAAGTACATTCGTTAAGCTGTGTAACGTGTCCGTCCACAGATGTAAAATACATAAGTCTCAGTTGTAGACAGTAGTGACAATTTAAAAATCTTTCATGCGTAATATCACTGTTCTGAAACCATTTTTCTTGTGTTTTGATTGAGGGCATTGCATTTTCTTGTATTTTGCTTCTTAACAAAATGCACCCACTGCAGTTGATGGACTACAACAAAGTCCTTTCCACTCATGTGCTTGATTAGCATAGTTGCATACATTTACCTATCAGCATTTGAAGTACAGTGGTGTGAAAAACTATTTGCCCCCATCCTGATTTCTTATTCTTTTGCATGTTTGTCACACAAAATGTTTCTGATCATCAAACACATTTAACCATTAGTCAAATATAACACAAGTAAACACAAAATGCAGTTTGTAAATGGTGGTTTTTATTATTTAGGGAGAAAAAAAAATCCAAACCTACATGGCCCTGTGTGAAAAAGTAATTGCCCCCTGAACCTAATAACTGGTTGGGCCACCCTTAGCAGCAATAACTGCAATCAAGCGTTTGCGATAACTTGCAATGAGTCTTTTACAGCGCTCTGGAGGAATTTTGGCCCACTCATCTTTGCAAAATTGTTGTAATTCAGCTTTATTTGAGGGTTTTCTAGCATGAACCGCCTTTTTAAGGTCATGCCATAGCATCTCAATTGGATTCAGGTCAGGACTTTGACTAGGCCACTCCAAAGTCTTCATTTTGTTTTTCTTCAGCCATTCAGAGGTGGATTTGCTGGTGTGTTTTGGGTCATTGTCCTGTTGCAGCACCCAAGATCGCTTCAGCTTGAGTTGACGAACAGATGGCCGGACATTCTCCTTCAGGATTTTTTGGTAGACAGTAGAATTCATGGTTCCATCTATCACAGCAAGCCTTCCAGGTCCTGAAGCAGCAAAACAACCCCAGACCATCACACTACCACCACCATATTTTACTGTTGGTATGATGTTCTTTTTCTGAAATGCTGTGTTCCTTTTACGCCAGATGTAACGGGACATTTGCCTTCCAAAAAGTTCAACTTTTGACTCATCAGTCCACAAGGTATTTTCCCAAAAGTCTTGGCAATCATTGAAATGTTTCTTAGCAAAATTGAGACGAGCCCTAATGTTCTTTTTGCTTAACAGTGGTTTGCGTCTTGGAAATCTGCCATGCAGGCCGTTTTTGCCCAGTCTCTTTCTTATGGTGGAGTCGTGAACACTGACCTTAATTGAGGCAAGTGAGGCCTGCAGTTCTTTAGACGTTGTCCTGGGGTCTTTTGTGACCTCTCGGATGAGTTGTCTCTGCGCTCTTGGGGTAATTTTGGTCGGCCGGCCACTCCTGGGAAGGTTCACCACTGTTCCATGTTTTTGCCATTTGTGGATAATGGCTCTCACTGTGGTTTGCTGGAGTCCCAAAGCTTTAGAAATGGCTTTATAACCTTTACCAGACTGATAGATCTCAATTACTTCTGTTCTCATTTGTTCCTGAATTTCTTTGGATCTTGGCATGATGTCTAGCTTTTGAGGTGCTTTTGGTCTACTTCTCTGTGTCAGGCAGCTCCTATTTAAGTGATTTCTTGATTGAAACAGGTGTGGCAGTAATCAGGCCTGGGGGTGGCTACGGAAATTGAACTCAGGTGTGATACACCACAGTTAGGTTATTTTTTAACAAGGGGGCAATTACTTTTTCACACAGGGCCATGTAGGTTTGGATTTTTTTTCTCCCTAAATAATAAACACCATCATTTACAAACTGCATTTTGTGTTTACTTGTGTTATATTTGTCTAATGGTTAAATGTGTTTGATGATCAGAAACATTTTATGTGACAAACATGCAAAAGAATAAGAAATCAGGAAGGGGGCAAATAGTTTTTCACACCACTGTATATCTGCATATTTGAATTACCATATTTTGAGCTGCATATACTTAGAATTACTGTCATTTTAACACAATACCAGAATTATTCTGTAAAACAAAATGTGTGTTAAATTTGACCATTTTTTTTATTCTTTGTCTCTAAGCATTTGGAACCAACTTTTTTTATCACAACCACAAATTCCTCCTGACTCTTCAAAAGAAGACAGTTTGAGTTCTGATCTGCGGTACCGCTCAATGCTGCATGTGCAACTCTCAGGCTCAAGCACGTCCTTCCTGGATCTCCAGTTCAACCTCCAGGTAGCAATGCAAGAAAATCCTGGTCATCTAGGTGACTGGCCTGGAGACTTGCCTTTGGAGTTTGAAGCTTGCGGTGAGTCTCATACTCCCGAGGTGGAGGAATCTGATCTTTCTTTGGAGGAGACATATGATAGCCACCCAAGCAATTCTGTTGTTCCTGCATTTGATAGTATTTAATATGGCCCAGGATCACTCAAGCACTTCTTGGTCAAAGTGACAACACTTGTGTTGAGCTTTGTGAAAAGAAGCGTCTTTCAGTTTTATTTGAAAATCATAATTGATAGTCTTGACTATTTTATCAGTTTATGTCATGACCTGATTGTAAGCAGATAATTATTTCAACAAAAGTTTACTAATAGAATGTACAGTGGGAAAGAAAATGTGGTCTACCAACACAAGGTCTGCATTGCCAAGTTACAACTGCTTTTATTATCTGGATGTAACACTTTAGAGTAAATAACAGTATTCACTTTATTTTATGCACTGTGAAATATTTTGTTTAAAATGTTTTTGTAGTTTTCTCCCTTTGTCAGAAAGGCATATCACTGCCACAAGTTTATGTACAATTTAAATTTGATACACAGCCTCTGGCTCATATAGCCTTAATAGAATAAACTAGTAGAAATGTACACTGTAATATTAAATATCTGTACCAATGAGGAATTAAAAATCTCTATCTGGTAATTTGATTAATACTGCTTTTCTGGTATTTCTAACAAAGTATTAGTCAGTGTATACTTATACTATGTACAGTGCTGCATCTGTTAAATGCAGCTCTGTTACATGTAACACACTTTTTGAATTGGGGTGATTTTGCCTTGGCTCACTACCTGCACAAAGATAACACTTCCAATATGAATGAATGTGGTTTAATTGTTCTATATTTAAATGCTATATTTGTGTCTAATTTTGTTAAGATACTGTTAGGTTGATTTTGTACCTGTTCTTGGTTATTCAGACATTTTTGTTATCTATATCAGTGACACCAAAATACTGCATTTTATTGACATGGTTGTATATACTGCAATATTATATAATATATCATTTTGGCTTAAATAAAAACTCTTTAAAGTATTAATTTTAAATACTGTAGTTAAGGAAGGCAAATAAATTTGATTATACATGTTTGATATTTGTAATAAATAAAATGAAGTATGTTGAGTGTACTGACTTTTGTGAATTTGATTTATATTAACTTTAACAGATAGTCACTAACTCTCTAAGACCAACATTAGGAAGAAAACACCAAGAGGATGAATATGTGAAATTAGCTACATGATATCTGATTTCAGTAAGTACTTAGCTTGCAGCCTTTCAGGGTGAATAGATAATTAGCCAAAGTGACTGACATACCTGGGTATAATGGGCAAAGTTTGTGTTTTTTATTAAATGGTGATCCATTTGTCATCGCTGGCAGAAATGCAAGTGTCCCGTCTATGATTTTACTACCTCTCTGTCATTTTGTCTGCTTTCATTAGTTGAGAATTTGTTCTTTTGTGTATAAATGAATTTCTTAATTGTGGAAAATCTTTGCTGGGGTGGGATCATGAATGCTACTTCTTTGTACCTCCTGGTTTAGTGTTGTTTCTTGAATAGATGTTTAATCCCACATTAATCAACTGGATGGCTTGTTGAATAATTGAATCATTGATATGCTGTATAAGCTGGGCAGAATTACTTTTTTTGTGTGTGTAGTGCTCTATTGTACCACCACTGTTCATGGTAAAACATTTGAAATTCTGTAAACTCTGAGTTAAGTTGGCATAATTGTAATGTACACTAATTGTCAAAAGTTTTAGAACACCTCTGTTTTTCAGTTTTATATGGAAATACAAGCAGTTTAATGTCTAGTTCTGAAATAGCCTGTAGGTATATTTTGGATCAATTTCTTGCTGTAGGATGAAGCCCTGACCTACTAGACAAAAACCACAAAGTATTGCATGATTCTGAAAAATGCTGTGGTAACCCTTGTGATTCAGAATGCCTGTCACTCTGTTCAAGTCACCAATTCTACCTCCAGCAAAAGAACCCCAGACCATCACACTTCCTCCACACGTTTGACAGTTCGTGTCACACACTGATGAACCATCTTTTCACCAACTCAGTGGCATATGAATACCCTGTGTAGTGAACCAAACATATCAAATTTTGATTCATCAGTCCATAAGACTTTCTTCCAATCTGCAGTAGTCCACAGTCAGTATTTCATGACCCAGGCAAACCCCAATTTCTTATTTTATCCTTTAAGGACTGGCTTTCTTACTGTGACTTGCCCTATCAAACCCGCTGCACAAAGTCTCCTCTTCACAGTAGAAACTTAATCAGACTTTTTTTTTTTCTTTCTACCACTGTTAAGCTGTGCTTGAAATTGTTGTGCTGTGAGGCACCTTAGAAAATTGTCTTCTGATTCGGTTGTGACTTTGGCTCTGCCAGATCTATTCCTATCAGTTTCTTCCAGTTTCCAGTTGCCTTTGGATTGTGATTGGACACTGTGCTCACTGACCCTTTGATTTATTTAATTTTATTTGCAATTTCTTTAAATGAACTGCTTACACTTCTGAAGGTAATAAAGCTCTGTCTCATTTTTATTTGTTAATTGTAATATTTTCCAATATGTTCCAACTCTGCTTTAAGACAGACAGAGGGTTTTTAAGTAATCAACAGAAGTTGGGACACCTGTGCAAATGATTTGCTTCAACTTGCAAGGCTTCATTTACTTTAAATGCTGCAGAGCATCTGTAGGTTGTAACTATTAGTTGTTCCCTGAAGAAGTCTGTGATAACCTGAAATTCCTTTTTTTTTTTTTTTTTTTCATTTTTTGCTAACTTAAACTTTACCTTTAAATTTTAACTGGTTACATTTGAATGAAAACTGGAAAAACTGATGTGTTTAAAAACTTTTTACTGGTAGTGTATGTGTAAAATTTTCATAAACCATCTACTCCGCTGTTCTGGAATAATGCATGGTTTTTGAAGTGTTGATTCTTCTATTAAGGTTCCCCAGTGAAATTCTGGAAAGTTGATGTAGTCTGTGTATTAAACTGAATGAACAAAAACATAAATACAAAAATTTATGAAAGTAGACATAGCTAGCTGGTTTTGAGTGATGTGCAGTTTTTGTGTAAGTTCCCCCTAATGGACGTTTTGCAAAACATAAGACACGGTGATCATTTGATAACACCAAAATCACCTGAAAGCCTCAGGTCAGGCAAATCACTGCAACATGGCCTCAGTGGCTGTGGCCCTTTTCCACTCAAATCGGCCTCATCGTTCAATTGGTGACACACTTCTTGCAGATCTGTCTCTACACCAATCAACATAACCAACAACACATAAAAGGGCTGGGTGGTGTGGTTTCTTTGTTAATGTAAAATGGATCAAAACAGACAATCCCAACCAATATGACAGAGGGCTTGTGGAGGACAAAGAGGAGTACATGCTGGAAGTGGTGGCCTAAGAGTATGACACAGAACAGTGGTTTCTGATGAAACCAGAGCAACTTTTGTAGACCATGTTATTTATTCTTTGTGTCAGGCTGCTTTGAGGGTGCAGTTAAATGCTCCACACCAGGGCAAAGAGATTCAAACATTACTATTTGTTCAGCCATATCAAACAATGGTCTTGTAGCATACATCCCAACAGTTAGTCCATGTAACTCTGTTTAAACTCTCTTCTTTCCTTTATGAGCTTTATAGACTTAAACAGGTTCCTGAAGGGAGCAGAGAAGCTGTTGGGGTCAGTGGCCCCACATTATGTAGTCACATGGGACAATGTCCCATTCCAATACTTCTCTCCAGTGATTCGGTGGTTTAGGGCTTATCCATGAATGTCCAGTGACTTCCTTCATCCATATTTGCTGTTCCTCAGTCCTACTGAGGAGTTTCTTTTCTGCCTGGAGATGGAACGTTTATGACCACCTTCCCCGCAACACAATGCTGCTGTTGGGTGCTATGACTGAGGCTTGTGGGACAATCACAGCATTCAACTGCCAGGGCTGGACCAGGCCTGCTTGGAGGTATTTTCAAGTTGCATTACCAAAGAAAATGTTGTTTGATGTTGATGAATGCATGTGGCCAAGTATCCAGGACAGGATTGATTAGCCAGAGTAGATTTTCATTCAAATTCTCAACCAAAGGGCAGACTTTTTTTTATATTGCACCCTAACTCTTATCATATATACAGTTACAAATGTTTTTATTTCTTACTCATGATCAGTTTTGAATTTGAGTTTTACTCTACTTGTATAATAAACAACACAGTAATATTTCATTTCAGTGAATATGTGTCTTCTCTTCTTTGCATTTCGCTTTGTTGGATCACCTATGTGTGCTTAGTTGGTCATGTTTAAGGCAGATTACAATAAATGTATGAAACAAGAATTGTGCTATAAAACTTATTATGGTTTTGCTCTGTGTTAGTGTTTTGATTGTGAATATCCAGTGAATGTTTGGATGCGTTATTGTCGTAAGGCTACATGTTAGTTTGGGTGGATCATGCAGTTTTGCAGCACGGATTTCTTGTTTTGATTGGAGAAGTGAATACAAAAAGAGTTTTGCAAAATGCGTTATTGTTTAACAGGTTTTGTTGATTGTTAAAGTGTGGTTACTGTTTCCAACACTGTGATAAAGCACCTGAGAAAAATTAATTATGAATTAATGGATAAAAAAAACAAGGAACAGTATCCTTTTTCATAGTGAGGTACAGAGTGTCATCAGTAATTTAGTTGGTTAAAAAAATAAAATTACTTTTACAAATTACAAAATTGTAAATAAATAAATCAAAAGGCTACTGGGTACCAAAAACAGTATAATTTATTTTAAACAGTTTAAATTTTAAACATATATTTTGTGAGTGCCAGCTCACATAAAAGTCACAAAAACAATTTTCTTTCCATTTACAAAGTATTAAAGACATTCTTCAATTTTTGGTTTATGCATATGAGGTATACATATACAAGTGTTTTTCTCAGTATGGCTCAATGTTCACAGATCCATTGTACATTTAATTATTAGTCACAGTAAAAGACCTCAATTATCATAAAAACAAGAATGCAACTGTAAGCTGTGCATATCGTTAAGGCTGTTAAGTTTTACCACAGACTGTACGCCCTACTTGTGCTTCTAAGTGCAAAGACGTGATTTATGTTGTATGAGCAGGCTGACCTAGTATTTGGCAATTTAGTTCCAGGACTGGCAAAATTTCTATATTCATTATTATTACTATTATTGTTTGACTTGATTGTATGCAATGTTATTTTCTTCAAATAAAACATAAAAATTTTAAAAGTTAGAGTTAACAGTATGATTTAGGATTGGGGAAAATTCTGTCCTGCGTGGTAATATTAACCATTCGCACTCTGCAGTGCAGTGAATATGCTCTGGGCAGTGCTGATTGGACATTATCTCATTAAACAAACTCGCTTCAACTGGATCGTTGGGGCGGAGCCAAGCTGCAAGAGGTGAAGCAATCCCCAAACAGAGTGCCTGTCCAATTCAGACAACACACACATTCACATGTCCTCACTCATGCTGGGCCATGTCAGAGTTGCTAGTTAATCTAACCTGCATGTCTTTTGGCATGTAGGTGAAAAATGGGCACACCTGAAAGATAATCCACATAGGCAACTACTACGCATGGAGCTCAAACTCAGGATTCTGGATCAATGAGGCAACAACTTTAACCGTTGTGCTGCTGTAATGGCCTTGTTTCATTAAATGTGTTTCTTAATCGGTTTCAATTGCACACAGTTATTACCATTATCAATATTTCCCTAACAATTATATTTTCAGTGATAAATCAACCACATCTAATATGGTTTAGCTATAAAATAATAAATACATTATAACTGTAGGCACTTTTTCGGACACTGATTGCTTAACAAGTGTACAGAACGAGCATGGCTTGCATTAATTTGAGGTTTATAAAGACTGCATGCCATCCACTAATCATTAATCACTTTTAATTCAATTGATGGTCCCAAGCCCTGAAGCCTATCTCACTTTTCACGGACAAGGTGCCAGTCAGTCACAGGGCTCACACACAAGCACAGCAGGGCATTTCAGAGTCATCTGTTAGCTTGACTCACACACGTTTAGAAGTGCCCCCTCCGAATCTAGGATTATCGACCCAGGACACAGCAGCATTAGCTAATGTACCATCTTGCCTCCCTTCAAACTATAACCGATGTAATACAGCATTTCTTATTATTTGGCTGACACTTTTAACCAAGATGACTTACTCCATCTCCCAGGGTTCTTTTCAACTGGCAGGAATTTAAATTAATGTTTTTTGTCTCGTCTTTGATTTGTGTTATGTCACTTTTTGATTGGTTTGATAAGATGCATGTGTTACGTTCCATGAGTTTTGTGGGTGGTCCCTCAGGGGGTGGGTGCCACCTGCCAATCAACCACCATAACTGCGCTCTGCTCTGTAAAACCAGGGGGTCTCCCACAGTTCCTGGCAGTTCATTTTGATTAAGTTTACTTCGTATTCTCTTTTGATTCTGTGTTGGAACTTTGTTCACTTTGGATTGCCTTTGCTGACAATTCCTCTCTGCCGTTTCTGCTCTTTAGAGCTTTACAGTATAACAGAGCACTTTGTGGAAAAAAATATTATAAGATTTGTTTTTCCCCCCTCATTACTAGCTGGTGTTTAATGGGGATAGTCCCCTTTAGTGGGCATTACTGAAAGTGACTGGGACTATTTAAGATATTGGTTGCATGTCTTGTTTTGTTTTTTCCAATTGGTACACCAGGTGAAGTGACATGCTCAGGATCACACCCTGTCAGCAGCAGAATTTGAATGCACAACCTCAGGGCTTGAAGCCCAAAGCCTAAACCATGATGCCATACTGCCTGTCTATATGGATGGACTAAGCAGGAACTGTGGTGTAGTGGATAAGACTTTTGGGTTCAAACCCTACTGCTGACACTGTGTGACCATGAGCAAGTCACTTCACTTGCCTTGGCTCCATTTAGAAAAACAAAAGAAATGTAATAAGTTGTCTTGGATAGAGTCATCAGCCGAATAATAAGCAATAAACAAGTGATTAGTTAAAAAATGCCAAAAAATCCTGTATTAATGTAAATACAATACTGCACAGAAAAAAAACTAAAGGATGCATTTTCTTTGAGAGACAGACATTGTAAGATATGAGCTTGAAGTTGCACAGAAAAGATTCTTTGTTGTTAACAAAACAAAAGCCTTATCAGCTAACTTTATCAATACATTTTGCATTATTTATCTGAACTGCACTGTCATGCATCTCAAAGACACATCCTTTGTTCTCACTGGACATATTCAAATCAGATGCAGTAAAAAATTGTTTTGGTGCTTCAGGACATTACAAGACTCTAAAAACTAAAACAAAATCTGTTGTAGATAATGGAGGAACTCGTGTACTGACTACAGTGGTCCTAAATGCCTCAGACCTCCCAAAACATGTCCTGTTTACCAAAAAGGACCTTTGCACAAATTAACCTATTCAGGGTTACTTGCTCTGTTATCGGACATATTTAATGTACACTGTTGTATGCATTGTGTGTGTTCTTATTATAGTGGCTACTCTGTGCAAAAGATATAAATAAGAACCTCACTGTACTATGCACACATAATTAAGACCTTGAACAACTTCTGCGCAAATACAATCACCTCCTAATTCACCTCTCAGGTTTGTGGATATGTACAGTAGTAGTATGTGGATGCCGTGATTCACACACAGAAAATATCCATTCTTCTATCAGAGGCATTGCTTATAGTTTGTTCCATCCTCATCTTTTGTTGCTCTTCAGACATGTTTTGTCTAATAAATGCTTTTGGCATCAAAGCTCAAAAGATAATACCTGCTTTGTCAGAAATCAATATTCCAGTTGAACTGTCACAATTTTTTAAAAAAAAATCTAAAATTCTCCATTTTTAATAAAAGAAGAGTTCTCAGCAAGAATAATTCTGGTTTCCTGAGATTCCTGTCAAGCAGCAGTTTGAATAAGACATTCAGTGGAAAAACGGAAGGCCTGGTTCAGTCGGGGCTGGGAAAACTTTCTGCTGGTGTGAAATTAACATCCTGGAAAAGAAAAGAAAAAAACAAAATTGAAACGTCATACAAACTTAAAGGGAATCTTCCCTGTCATTTAAGTTTCAGATCATAATGATAAGACAGTTCACAAAGTCCTCATTTCAGACGAAACTGCAGTTCTTTTCCTGTCTCTGGTTCTTCTATACTGTTTTGTGCTTAGCTTGTGTATTCTCCATTTATGTGTTTTTTTTTTTAAAAAAAGTACAAAGAAAACACGAATTGTGGTGAACCCATAGAGAGGGCTTATGTGTGTTTTAACAACCCAGCTACTCACAGAAACCTAGTTTCAAAAAAATGACATGTATACCCTTATTGCAGTTAGAGAAACAGGAATGTTGATCTCTGAGACGGGGTTCACACACACAGATTTCTCTGGGAGTAGCCCAATTATATGGCTATGTAAACCCATTAATGTGTAACACTTAAGGATTTTGTGTATGTGGATTTTCAGTCTTGTCTGACTGTTATAAATGACCGTGGATGGGATGCTGATGACTGGAATTTGTTTTCCACTTGTCCTTTTAACTTCCCAGAACAATTAGAGATGTGGAAAAATGTTAGTATCCCTCCTTGAAAAAAGAAGCATCCATAATTGTCTCTGAAATAACTTGACCCATCATCGTTCACTCTGTATTTAAACACATTTTATAGACTTTCCTTTTGAGTTTTGCTTCACCATAGTAGTTCAAATAACACAAATGAAAATGGCATGGGCAAAAATGATGGGATCGTTAACCTATTTTATTGCACAACCTTTAGAGGACCTCGCTGCAAACAGGCGACTCCAGGAACTCTCCACCATGACACATCTACATCTGTCCACAGGTAGTTTGTCCCACTCTTCCTGTGTAAGCTGCTCTAGCTATGTCATGTTTAAGTGGGCCTTCTCTAGACTCCATGTTTCGGCAATCCTTACAGATAGAATTCAAATTAGGGATCGTAGAAAGCCATTTCAGAATAGTCCAATGTTTTGTTCTTAGTCATTCTTGGGTGCTTTTAGCGGAGTGTTTTGGCTCATTATACTACTGGAGGATCCATGACATGCGACTGAGAAAGAGCTTTCTGACACTGGGAAGGATGCTTTGCTCCAGAATGTCTTGATAATGTTGAAATTTTATGGTTCCTTGCACAGACTCGAGGCACCCCATGCCAGACACAGCAAAGCAGCCCCAAAATATAACTGAGCCTCCTTCATGTTCCACAATAATTATGATGTTCTTTTCTTTGAAAGCTCAGTTTTTTTCTTTGGACATAGAGCTGATGTGACATGCCAAAAAGCTCCAGTTTTGTCTCATCTGTCTAAACGACATTCTCCCATAAGCAACATGGGTGTCAATTTGCATTTTAGCAAATTCCAGACTGGATTTTTTGTGTGTTTTCCTTTCAATTGTGGAGTCCTCCTGGGTCTTGTTTTGTGTCAAAGCAATGGATGGTGCAATCAGTCACGGATGGACCTTTACTTTGGGGTTCAGCTTGTATCTCTTTGGAAGTTGTCTACTATTCTCACTTTCTTTCTGCCCATTCTAGGGTCAATTTTCCTCTTGCAACCACATCCGGGGAGGTTGCCAAACTTCTTCCTAATATTTGCAACGGTTGTCACAAAAATGTTACGCTGCTTGGAGAAGGTTTCATAGCCTTTGCCGTTAACATGCTTGTCTGTAATTTTCTTTTTGCTCTCCTCACACAACGTTCTCCTTTGCTTTCTCTGATCTATGGTCATTGTGGGACACAGGATGATACCAAACTTTATTCTTTTCTACTTTTCTTCTTTTTAATTAGTCTGAATGAATGACTGCATGACTGGACACGTGATATGAATTAAAGAAAATAGCTACTTTGAAAAATTACTCTAATCCAATAATTTAGGATCTTTTCTTGAGGTACCAACAAATGTGTCCAAGCCATTTTAGAATATTTGTGTAGAACAGGCAATATTTCATCTTTTCTCAAACTTTCTATGCTTTACTTGATTACATATTAAAAAGACATATACTGGGGACAACTGCTTTTCATGTCATCACTTTTCAACCGAGCCGTAAGGACACCAATAAATTTGGCCATATTGATCTTGTTGGGCTCCATTTGTGTCAACTGCTGTTTCGTCCTATGTGCTTACACAGATCTGTGTCTTTATGTGTACATAATGTTGTTGCAAATGGTCAGAAATTTCATGACTACTCACCATTGGCTGACTGTTGGCATACTGTGTGAAACGGTCTTGAAGATACTGATTCCCAAAGCCCATAATGCGATTGACTGTATGGTTACAGATACCAGCCACCTTGGCAGTAAGGTCCAAAGTGAAAGCAAACTTGACTAGCTCTGGGATTTTTCCTTGGGGTTCCTGATTCCTGATCTCAGTCTCAACATAACGATCTGCCAGCTGCTGGAAAGAGCTGTAGTCCAGGCTTTTGAAAAAAGTGCTGAGTGCGACATTCTCCTTGAGCTGTTAAAGAAAAATGGGAAACAGAAAAACAGATATATCAGAGTGCTTTAAAAAATGGCACCAGTGTCTTCTTTGAAACACCTCTATTTTAAGCAATACGTTTGCCTAGAGCAGCATCTTCTTTCATAAAATAACCAAACAAGTCCTTTTACACCAGAGTAAGAGTTCTGGAGAACTCTCAGCAGGACCTGGAGGGTGGGTTTGGGATTGCATTGCAGGACTTTTTCAGTGACTTTTAGTCATAGGCTTCAATTTCATAACCTTAGAGAGTCCAAGGCAGTAGAAGGGCAGTCATACAGTTGGACATTCCCCAGGACTCCACTCTGTGACTTGCCCTGAAAAAATCAGGTTTGATTTTGCTTTAACTCACAGGGATTAACTCTCTGTGAATTGCACTTCAGGATAAACAGAATGCAGTGATGAAGAATGAGGAACACAAGTGTTTTGGATCTTACAAACAAAAGAGAAGCTCATCTGTCTGATGTATCGTGTTTTATGTACCATGACAGAATAGAAAAAATAAAAAGGAGATGAGATTGTGACTGAACATTTCCTACCAGTTTATCCTACATACATTGCCGGTTCCATCGTGCAGCATGCTATTGGCCCTCAGAAAAACAGACGAGCATGACTGTGCTGAAAAGTCGTTATGCAGCCGGTAAATTTGACATGTCACGCAATTATCAATTGAGTAAATTGACACGATCTATCTACAAGATTAGCGACTGCAGTTGGCAAGTCTGACATACCTATAAAGTAACTGGAGGCATGTTTTAGTGGCAACTGTAAATGTAACCCAGCTAAATTATCTCCGAATATATCTGAATATGCACAGAAGCATGGGTATGTCATAAAATCTGATGAATATAAATTAATGTTACATATGTTATGCTCAAGTAATATAATGCACTACAGAGGCCATAGCTGGAGTATACTGTGGAGTTTTGGTCACAATACAAGAAAGACATAGCTGCACTTGAAGCTGTGCAGAGGAGAGCAAACAAGGGCATCCCGGGAGTTAAGGACATGTCCCACAATGTCAAGATTCTGAGAATTAAACCTGTTGGATCACAAGTAGACGAGACTGCATGGAGACCTAATCCAGATATTCAAAATTCTCAAAGGCCTTGATAAAGCAGATCCAGCAGAATTCTTTCAACTTAATGATGAATCACAGACTTGAGTACACCAGTGGAAAATAAGGGGAGGAGGATTTAGGACTGATGCCAGGAAGCACTTGTTTACTCAAAGAGTTGCGAGAAACTGAAATAAACTACTGGCATATGCAATTGAAACAGAAACCTTGACAACCTTTAAGAAATATCTGGTGGGAGATATTGGGAAAAGTTAGCTATTATCTAAACAAGCTTGATGGACTGAATAGTCTCCTCTTTTCCCCAAATGTCTTATGATCTAAAGTAGCACACATACCACATGCTAATGCCAGGTGTAAAGTGAGTTACTATTGTCTACCCTGTTAACTCATGTTGCTCTGCACTGTGACATTTGCATGTTATACAGTGCCTTGTGATAACGGTTTGCTGCAGAAAGCAACTTAAGAATAGATTAATCATTTATTTTGGAGCTTCTGTAAAGTTTTAACTTCTCAAATAAAGCATAATCCATCAACTAATTTAGATATATAGTGGATGTTACATTTCATGGTCTCAAACTTAATGGAAGGTGGCAATCCACGAGGCACTATGTGACCTGCAGTGAGTCACTTAACTTGCCAGTGTTCAAACTTTTGTATACGCAAGCTGTTCTGCTAAACAAATGCAAGCTGAAAGATCTCAATTCACTGATTAGTCTGCACTTCCGCTGTTTACCTACAGTAATGGTTTTCTGTTAGAAATTGTGAAAGTGGCTGAAATGAGGCTCTTATGCAGGGGCTGCTGGGTTGTCATAGGGCAAGGAGCTCGACAGAGATGTTTAAGTAAAATGTCTTCTGCTCTAAACCAGCACCAGCCAGTTTTGGTTTTAAACCTAAAGTGAGGGGGTGTGCTTGACAAGGCCCACTTGAGAAAGACCACACACATTCTGGAAGCGTTGCTGTACATGTCTCAGCTGACTTGGAAACACTGTGGAATTTGCCCAAGTGGAAAATTAGGTACTGGGAAAGCCGATAGCATTGAAGGATCATGTTTTTTCCTAGACCAGGGGTTCTTACCCTGAGGTCTGTGGACTCCTAGGGGATCCATGGATGGGTTTTGGGGGTCCGGGAGGGTCAGATAAAAATTAACATTTATATTCACCATACAACCTGGTACTGTTGATTTAGAGTAAATGTAGTAGTAGTAGTAGTAGTAGTAATGGTAGTAGAAAACATAGTAGTAGAAGATCTGTTTTAATTGGCACTAGAAGATTGTATTTCATAATTATAATGAGTGGCCATTATGTTTTGCATAAAAAAGGAGTTACTTTAAAAGTTTGTCTCATCCATATATGACATATAATGTACAAAGTATTATCAATCAAATCTCGATAATGTTTATATGAATATTTCTGGGGAGGGGGTTCCATAGCTTTCATCAGATTCTTAAAAGGGGCTGCGACGCAAAAAAAGGTTAAGAATCACTGCCCTAAACGCCTAATCTGAAACTTTCAAAACCGGCTTAATGCAATTTCATGTCATGGAGCCTAGCAGTGAGTCGTAAACCCGCAACCAATCCTGCATGGGATTATATTCTATCAAGGGGGCAAACCAAGCACAGGTACACTAAGCACTGAGCTAACATACCTAAAGCCCATCTAAAACTACATCTGCATACTTTAATGTTGGAATTTTAAATTCTGTTTTACATTAAAGATAATATTTATACTTGCAAACCTCTCTCCAGGTTATTTAATGTAGTTTCAATGAAGTGTCTCGTTAAGTTTCCCCCCCCAACAGCAGGAACAATTTTCCTAATGTGTAGTTGTTTCTTGGTTTCCACCGACTCTCCACTCACAAACCGACCACATGACAGCTCCTCTCACAACTATCAGCTGCGGATTGGTTCAAGTGCGAAAAACATCTATAAATAGCTCTGTTATCTCCAAGTCACGATGGTAAAGCAGGTTTAACAGCTTTTACTTGAAACCAGATAAAACGCCTACACACAGAGAGCAGAGAACTCCAGCCTCGATGTGCTCGTTAACAGAATGGAGGCATACGTACCTTGTTATCAATTAGATCTCCTTCTCTTTGCAGCAGCAATACAATCTGGTCAATCAGAAAGGCATCTGCAACAATTAATTATTTACTATTAAAAATCCTGAAATGAATCAACACGTTTTAAATGCATAGATTTTATTATTATTTCGTATGGGCTAATGTTTCTTTGCATTAAGAATTTCCTTACCATAGTTTTATACGGAGCTCAAGCTCACGAGATTTTTTTTTTTGGTTTGCATGTCTTGTATATCGCCGTAACCCTTATGGCGAAACAAGCCTCTAGACCTCAGATTTCTTTTTAAATGAAGTTCGCAAACTAAGTTCCGATGTTAGGTTGCAAGCGCACAAACAATGCCTTTATGGGACATGCTCAGCTTCAAATATAGGCCTATGAATTCCTGGTCAGCTTTCTGATAGGCTACACAACAAAATAGTTAAAGATGCGGAGGCAGAACACGTCTACCACAGATACAGTATATAGAGCCCATAAAATAATTAGTGCATCCCAGAAACGCTACCGTGTGCGCACGCGGACTGCAGTCAGGGAAATGATTGACGCGTGAGAAAGAAAAGGGGGTGGTACCCTGAACGGAGGAGCGGGAAATGGAGGCGGGGATTTCTGAATGGTTCGCGGAATGTGTGGTATACAGTATAAGGGTGAGGTACGAGTGCGGTGCTAGGGAGGATTGTGTTTAAAAATCGGGATTTTTTTTTTGTATTATAGTGCATTTCACCGGGGTGCAACAATGAGAGGTTTATACAGTATGTAATTTTAAGTAATTCCAGTTCAGCGTTCTTCGTTGTTGTTTTACATTCGTGTATTCTTCTCACACTGTTAAGAGTATACTTTTCTGCAATTACCTCTTTGCCCTTTTACGTCTTTCTTCCGCATCTGTTACAGGGAGGTCGCTACAGTAGCGTTGTTCCTGTCTTATGCTCGATTTTGAATAAAATCTCCATTTGAGCATGAGCTGGATTATGTTTAGATAATAAACTGATTTTTCTAGAGCATTTTAAAATGATGTTGGGTTGTCCTGTATATTCTGCCTTATTATAATCCTTAATGCTTTAGCTAATCCGCGCTGGTATTTATACCACTCATTACCTAGCCATGCACTGGCAAAACACCTGGTTTTTTATCTAAAATTTAAAAAACTGCAGAGATGTTCAGTTTTAGGATACTGGAATACACATCCATTACAACTGCTTTAAAACTTACCGGAATGGGCTGGTTTTCCGTCAGTCTCGATATCGATGGCTGTAAAACCGTTAGCTTCAAACACATCGTCTGACTGAACATTAATCGATTCCCGAGCTTTGACAATTCTCGCCATCTCCTCTGATAGCTTCTCGTAGTAAGACTCTCCTGGTAGCACATTCCGAACTAAAGAGAGTGAAAGCAGAAATTAAATTTATATCTGTCTTAACATTTGACCAATAGTTTTTATTAATACTAATAAAAAAGTGTGGAATTCAGATTCATACTTAAACTAGCAAGCTGTTATTCAACTTCATAAGTCATATTTCTTTCTGTGCTTTTTCCCCTGATGTGCACTTGTTTGAGTCTCTTCTTGTCAGTTAAGGCCAAACATTTCGGTGTACAGTGCAATGACTTCAGCTCTTTTTCACTGAGACTTGTTCTGTTGGTTGGCAAGTAGCTGACCACTAAATAAGGTTTTTAATTCTGCTAATTTTTACCCTGAGCAGCACTTGTCCTTTACCAGTTTGCTTTATATCTGTAATCACTGTGTGAATATATTAGGAACACCTGTACACCTGCTTATCCATGAAATTAGAGATTCAGCCAATCATGTGGTAGCAGCGCAAGGAATAAAAGCATGCAGATACAGGTCAGGAGCTTCAGTTAATGTGCACATCAAAACACCAGAATGGTGAAAAAAATGTGACCTCAGTGATGAAAAGTTACTCTTCTTTGTCTGCTCTTTTAGAATATCACTGAAGAGCGAGCAGTCAGGAAATGAGACATTTTAATGAGAAGGATCCAATCAGGGGAGGGATACATAATAGGTATAAACAAATCGGAGCTCGATTAGAGTCTGTTTTGGAGAAAACTGTGTTTTCACTCATTCACACCACAATGCTGAGGCTTCATTTTCAGAGCTATACATCTCTGGAGAGCTTTTTTAGAAGTCTCCCATTTCTGGGGGTTGACTCTGGGTTTGTGTGGTCAAATGATGAAAATAAAGAATAATGTTTGCATTTTTAAATGAAAATCTAGTAGTGTGAATGGGGCCCGAACCACCACTATGGGCTGCTTGCCTTCCGTTTGCTATATTATTATTAAAATGTCATCAAATCCAAATACTGTATCATAGACATATAGCATTCTAATAATGGTTAGATTTCAATATCAAACACCAAAATTGTCCAGAAAAATGTTGGATATGATGGCCAAAAAAAAAGGGGGGGGGGGGGCTTACCTGGCTGTTTGACAGGTGTGCTGCGCAAAGCAAGGAAGGATGGCCTTTTAATAGGCTTGGCCTTGTTTTCATCGTGCTTTTTATCCTTAACCTGAGCCTTGTTCCCATCTTGCCTCTTATCCTTAAAGGAAAATGTCTTTTTGAGGCTTCTCTTTCTTTCAGGCTTTGCCACTTGAGGTTTCGAGACCTGGTAATATTCTTCAGAGAGCTGCCGTGAAACGGGGAGGCAGCCAGATGGAGACTGTGGAGTGTTCAGGGGAGCAGAGACGGGCTTTTCTTCCACTTCCGATTCCTTCTCATCACCCCCCTTCCTCCAGAATAAGCTAATGAAGTTCTTAAAAAGGGAAGATGTTTTTTTGCCCTTTTTTGTGGATTTTTTATGCATTTGTTCAAAGTCGGCTGAATTCTCTGCTTTGGTCTCGGCCTCAGCAGTGCTGACAGAGTGCACAGAATCGGTGGACAAGTGGTGTTTCTCCTCAAGCACAGGTCTCAGATGCTCAGTGGTATCACTGACTGATCTCTTCACCGTTTTCTTTTCAACAGTTTCATTCTTAGAACATCTTCTGCTCAGTGACCTCACAGTTTCTCGAGTGCCATCGTTCATGCTTAGGCTACGTTTGACGTAGACTTCCAGTACTTTCTGGGCATCTTTTCGAGCAATTGAGAGCAACTGGGGTTCCACAGGAGTGGTTGCCATTGTGGTACGTGTTTTAGGCCTAAAGGGAAAATACAAAAAAAATATATATATATATTTAAAATATTCCAGTGAAAAAAGATCCCCTTTGTTATTTAGAACATTCAAATATAAATTAGTACTAGACCCTCACGGACCCAAAATCCTGGCCTGGACATGGTCTGTGTGTGCTTTGTATGTTCTTCTTGTATCTATACAGGGGTTTTCTTTAGGCACTCTGGTTGTCCTTCCTCATTTCAAAGATATTTAATTTGAGATTCTGAATTGGCCCAGTAAGTGAACTCTGTGATGGGCTTCCATTCAGCCCAAGGCTGCTTCTGGCACAGACACAGATAAATATAAAGCTAGACAGAAAATTGATGGAGACAGTTTATATATGTACGAATGACAATCCAGGAATGTAATAGAAATATAAGTTAGGATGTGATTTGTAATATTAACCTATCATGAACACCTCTGCTTCAGTACTCCTTAGATTTGGGTCAAATGGCCAACCTGGGTGACCCTGGAAACCTGGTAAACCATCAGAAAAATATATACTTTAAAATGTCCATATAAAATTAGCTAATATTTCCTTTTTATTCCCCAGGTAGAATTTAAAATACTGCATCTTTGGAAAGTTGGGTCTAGAATTTCTCTTTGCACCACTGTGCTCAAGACAAGAACACAAAATGGACAGTTCACGTATGACCGCCACATTGTAGCAGTTTGTGGTTATTGATTTAATACTGTATATACAACCCTTTTTTTTGTGGGTTTCAATTCTACTTGTAGAAATCTCTTGCTAGAGAACTTATTTTTTCACTCCCACAACCAATGTTACCACATTAAACAGATCTGATGTAATGAAGGTTGAGATATATAGTGTGTGATTATATACAATCAGTCAGTTTCCAACCCACTATATCCTAACACAGCATCACGGGGGTCTGCTGGAGCCAATCCCAGCCAACACAGGGTGCCAGCCCACCACAGGGCACACACACACCAAGCACACCCACTAGGGACAATTTAGGATCGCCAATGCACCTAACCTGCATGTCTTTGGACTGTGGGAGGAAACCCACGCAGACATGGGGAGAACATGCAAACTCCACGCAGGGAGAACCCGGGAAGCGAACCCGGGTCTCCTTACTGTGAGGCAGCAGCGCTACCACTGCACCACCTATATACTAACAACAATAGCAAAAAACATTGACACAGAAACCATAAGACATAAACACCCTGTCCTTTCACCTGTACTTTACAGTCTCAAAACCATCTCGATTAATATTCCTTTAGAGGTTATCAAGCTTATTCCCAAAAAACAGACCTATTGCAGCTCGCCTACTTTATCCTACCCGGGGGTATGGACTTCCATTTTTGTCCGCTGTGGTGATCATTCTAAGTCTCTCTCTCTCTAATGAAACTAATTCTCCATTTGAGAACACCAGTGTTGTAAATCCAGGTTGATTATATCCCTAATCTGAAATACCTGGGAAAAAGAAGCACTTTGGAGTTTGATTATTTGCATATACATAATGATATATCTTGGAGGCAAGCATGATCAAGAAGTCAAATGCAGGCAAATTAGCTAAATGATGACTAACACGTATAATAATTCATATCACTGAGCTGTTATTAGAATGTGCATTGATACAATTGACAAGTGTATTAAACCACAAAAAAAAAAAAAAAAAAAATCGATGAATGAGATATACAGACTCTACTGCAGTGACCTTTTAAGAGGACTAATGCTGCAAATTTGCACGAAGAACTTTTCTGGCTATTCATCAGTTTATCACCAGTTGTCACTTCTCAGGAAACTGTCCAACAGGTCAGGAATATCTCAGCCAGCTTTCACTCCATCATGCGCTGGAAGCCATTGACAGACTAACAAGGCTCTACATTCAGTTTAGTATGGTGTACATAATAGCATATATAACAGTTTTCAGTTTTCCTAACGTAACTGGAGTACTTTATCACACTCATATTACAGTAAAGGCTTCTAGTAAGAATGAAGCTGCTTTTGTTAACCATAAGCTGTGACATTTCATTAACGAGCAAGTCATCTGCGACGTCACTATGAATTTTGAGGTAAGTTCACATTATATACACATTTGCAAGCCAATAGTCTCCATACATATAAAATCCAATGTCTGTCTGTCTATATGTGTGTCCGCTTTTCACAAGACAACTACTTAACGGATTTAGATTGGGTTTTTTCTATAATTTGCTTGAACATTACAGTTGATTTTGCGACTTCTCTCACCGCGCGAAGTATCACAGTTCACTTGCGGTACCAATTTATTTGCACGAATCTGAGAAAGACGCAGTGGACCGAGGGGAGAAGGCGGGGCCATCCTTACTCTCACGCCAGCCTCGGGGCGTGTACCTTACATCCACTTAGCTACTGAACAAGAGAACTACTTAACAGATTTAGATTGGGCTTTTTTCTAGAATTTGCTTGAACATTCTGGTTGATTTTGCGACTTCTCTCATTGCAGTAAGAATCATAGTTTGCTTGCAGGAGTGATATATTTGCGCTAATCCGAGACAG